>NW_028181426.1:227500-320000 GCF_964211825.1 Aythya ferina
GGGGAGACGAGCCGGCGCCGCTCGAGAAGCCGAGAGCGCGGCCGCGCGCGGCCCCTGGCTGCATCGGGCTGCCGCTCGCTCTGCCGTCAGGGGCTCTGGCTCGCCTGCGAGCCACCCGTGCGACTCTGCGTGGCTGGGCGTGTGTCACTGCACTCAGCGATCCGTGCGAAACGAGGCGAAGCGAAGGCGCGCAACGGAAAGGCGGAGCGCCGCCAGCCAAAGCCAGGCCAAGCGGCGCCGGCAAAAGCAAAGCGAAGCGGAGGAGGAACGGCAAAGCGGAGCGAGGCGGAGCAGACGAAGGAAAAGCAAACGAGTGCCACGAACGCGACGCCAAACAAAACTCAGCGCTTCCACGAAAAGCAAAGCGAAGCAGGGCCGGCAAAAGCAAAGCAAAGGGGAGGAACTGGCGGCCGGTCTGCCGCGGGCTCCGAGTGGCTCTGGTGGCGGCCGGAGTCTGAGCGAACGCTTTCTCCGCACGCTTTGTACGACCTCTCGTCTCCCCGCCGACAAGCGGGACCCGTGCTTTCTTGTTGCTGCTGCTGCTGCTGCTTGTGTTTGTTTTTCTTTTTCCCCTTTTTCTTTTTAAAAGCGTGAACGATTCGAATGAATGGCGCCTCCCAGCCGTTCCCCTGCACGCGAGAGGCGTGTGGATGGACCTGGCGGGCCGCCGGAGGGAAGCGTGCGGGCACGCGCCCGTCTGTGCATGCGTGCGTGTGGCCGTGTAGACGAGGCAGCCGGGCCGCTCTCGAGCAGTGGCCGTGACGGCGGGGTAGACCTGACGGCTCCACGAGGCGGGAGGGGGCGGGGGGACAGAGCTGGGAGGAGGGAGAAGTAGACCTGGTGGCTCCACGGGGCGGGAGGGGGCGGGGGGACAGAGCGGGGAGGAGGAGGGAGAAGTAGACCTGGTGGCTCCACGGGGCGGGAGGGGGCGGGGGGACAGAGCGGGGAGGAGGAGGGAGAAGTAGACCTGGTGGCTCCACGGGGCGGGAGGGGGCGGGGGGACAGAGCGGGGAGGAGGAGGGAGAAGTAGACCTGGTGGCTCCACGGGGCGGGAGGGGGCGGGGGGGAGAGAGCGGGGAGGAGGAGGGAGAAGTAGACCTGGTGGCTCCACGAGGCGGGAGGGGGCGGGGGAGAGAGCGGGGAGGAGGGAGAAGTAGACCTGGTCGCTCCACGGGGCCCGGAGGGTGGGAGGGACGGGTAGACGTGGCGGCCTGCATCTGACAGCGGCCGTCTACGCACTTCAATGGCCGCCTCCGCCCCCTCCCCACTTCTCCCTCCCTCCCTCCCTCTCCTCCGCCCTTTGCAGCCTTTGCAGTGGACGGGGCGGGGCGGGGCGCCAGCGCCGGTCGGGAAGGCGAGGGCGCGGCCCCGGACCCCGGCTGCTTCGGGCCGCAGCTCGCTCTGACGTCAGAGGCTCTTGCTCGGCCGCCAGAGGCTCGCCACCTGTGCCGCTCAGTGCGGCTGACTGCCTGGCCGCTTTGCTTGAGCCGCTTTGCAAAATAACTACTCTTATCTTTACGTTTATTATTAGTTAGTTCTGTTGCCTGTTTTCCGCTGTAGCTTCAGGAATCGTGTCATTCCTTACCGTCTTTCAAAACCTCCCCCACCCCCCTAGTCCTCAGCTCCCCCTCACCCCCCCCCCCCCCCCCCCCCCCCCCCAGCCTCCTCAGGCAAACGGCAGTTGAGCTCAGGTGGCGGCTCCCCAGTCAGCGGGGGTCCTGGAATAGACTTGGCTGGGTGGCCGACCCCCGCACCCCCACCTGCCAGCTGCGAAGGGACGGTTGGCGGGCTGTGGGGAGGCCGAAGTAGGTGACCCAGCGTTCCTGTGTGTGTAAACGCATCAAAAGAGCAAAAAACAAAGCGGAGTAGGAACGGCAAAGCAGAGCAAAGAAAAGGAAATCGGTGCCGGGAATACAAACCAAAACCCCCCAGAAAGATGCAGCTCTAAGGAAAGCATGTCGAAGCAGGTGCGGGAAAAGCAAAGCGGGGAAGAGCGACGATAAGTAAAGCGAGGAAAAGGAAAGCAAAGCAAAACGAACCCAAATCATTGGGAATCGTGTAATGTCGCTTATCGTCCTAAAAAACCTCACCCAAGCCCGTCCCCAGACGAACAGCAGCAGCGGGACCCACCTGGCGGCTCGCCGGACAGCGGGGGATGAGGAATAGACCATGCTGGGTGGGTGGCCAGGCTTCCTGTCGCCACCCTCCAGCTCCCGGGGGACAGTCGTCGGGCTGCGGGGAGGGAGGCCACGGTGTGCGCCTGAGGCTTTATGCGTTCATAAATACACCGATCGACTCGTCGCCCAAATCGGTGCGACGGTCTGCCAAAGAAGCCTACCTAGCACGGCAAAGCAGAGCTGAGCAATGCAACGCAAAGCAGAGCGAGACAAAGCAAAGCCCTGCTAGGGAAAAGAAAGAGGCAAAAGGAAAAGCAAAGCCAAGCAGGGCAAGAAAAACCAAAGCAGAAGAGGTCCAGGAAAAGAAAAGTGGTGTCACGAATACAAAGTAAAGCAAAGCAAAGCAAGGCAGGGCCAGCAAAAGCAAAACAAAGAAGGGTGGGGAAAAACAAACAAACAAAAAAAAAACTAAGCTAAGGATTTCCTGGGGGGTGGGGGAAAGAAAAGCGGTATCTTGAATACAACGTCAAGCAAAACAAAGCAAGGCAGGGCCAGCAAAAGCAAAACAAAGAAAGGCGAGAAAAACCAAAGCAAAAGAGGTCCAGGAAAAGAAAAGCGGTGTCTTGAATACAACGTCAAGCAAAACAAAGCGAGGCAGGACCAGCAAAAGCAAAGCAAAGAAGGGCGAGAAAAACCAAAGCAAAGGAGGTCCAGGAAAAGAAAAGCGGTGTCTTGAATACAACGTCAAGCAAAACAAAGCGAGGCAGGACCAGCAAAAGCAAAGCAAAGAAGGGCGAGAAAAACCAAAGCAAAGGAGGTCCAGGGAAAGAAAAGCGGTGTCACGAATACAAAGTCAAGCAAAACGCAACAAAGCGAGGCCAGGAAAAGCAAAGCACGGTCAGCAAGAGAAAATCCAAAGTAAAACAGGGCCAGGAAAAGCGAAGCAGTACCTTGAATACAAAGCGAAGCGAAGCAACGCAGGGCCAGGGAAAGCACAAAGCAAAGCAAAACGGTGCTGCCAAAACAAAATGCGGAGTTAACTTAGCGTCAGTCGAAATCGCACCCCCCACCCACCCCAGAGGAAAAGGGGCCCGTTGCTGGCTTACGGGGAGCTGGGCGTTTGAGAAGGCCAGGGTGTGGCAGCGGCCCCCGGTTGCCTCGGGCCGCCTCTCGCTCTCGCTCTGACGTCAGAGGCTCCTGCTCGGCCGCGAACGGCTCCCCACCTGTGCCACTCAGTTTGGCTGGCTGCCTGGCTGCTTTGCTTTAGCTGCTTATCGTTATATAAATTAATAATAATAATAATAATAATAATAATAATAATAACAACAATAACAATAATGCTATTATTATATACTACGAAAAAGTTATTAGAAATAAAAGTATTAAATAGTAATAGAAATAAATATCATTAAAACGTAATACAAATAGTAGAAGTAGGAATAATAATAGTCTTCTCCGTCTGTTTCCCCCTTTCGTTTTAGGAATCGAGTAGTTATTGATTGTTGTTCTCAACCCACACCCCTCCCCAGACGAATAGCAACGGAGCCCACCTGCTGGCTCTCCGGACAACGGTGGGCAACAAAATAGACCTGGCCCGGTAGCCAGATCCCTGTCCCTGCCCGCCAGCTGCGAGGGGACAGCTGCCGGGCTGCGGGCCGGCTAACTTTTCTGTGTGTTCAGAAACAAGTTTCATGAACTTCTTTATGCATTCATAAAGACAGCAAAGCTAAGGAAAGGAGCACAGGGAAAAACAAAGCGGTGCCACGAAAGGGAAAGCCAAGGAAAGAAAGCACTTTGAGGCAAAGCAAAGCACAGCGAGGCTAAGAAAGGTCCAGAAGAGCAGAGAAGGGAAAGCAAAGCACTGACAGGAATACGAAGCAAAGAAATAAAAAATAAAGCATGACCGCACAAGTAAAAACGTAGCAGGCTGAGGAAAGAAAAAGCAAAACAAAGCAAAGCAAAGCAAAGCAAAGCAAAGCAAAGTAGCACAAGGAACAACACAGCATTTCCAGGAGAGAAAAAGCAAAGCAATCTGAGGCAAGAACAGCAGAGGAAAGGAGGTATGGAAAAGCAAAACTGTGCCAGCAAGAGCAAAGCAAAGCAGACCAAGGCAAAACAAAGAGAAGCAGAGTGAACGTAGCGAGCTGGCGGCCAGCCCTCCTTTGGGTTCCAAGGGCCTGTTGTGGGGAGACCGGACGGCTCCATTTTGTGTACAGGTGGCAGCCAGACTTGGACAGTGGCTGTACCCTGATCGCCCCCTCCTCAGCCTTCTTCACAGCTCCTAGTCCACTGTGACAGCCGGCAAGAACCATGTCTTGCTTTAGCTGGTTTTATATATCTATATACATGTTGTTGTTGTTTGTTGTGGATTTCTTCCAGCGTAGTTGTGGGAATCATGTAGTTACTTACTGTCTCTGAGAACCTCACACACACAACTAGCAGGGTGGCCCACCTGGCGGCTCGCCGCATGGCTAGGGACAAAGTATGGACCATGTCGGGCGGCCAGGCCTAGTGCCCCCACGCGCTGGGTCCGAGGGGACAGTGGCTGGGCTGCGGGGAGGCCAAGTTCTGTGTCTGACGGTTTATGCGTTCAGAAATTTACCAACCGACTCAGCAGCAAAATCAGTGAGACGGTCTCCAAAAGAAGCCTAGCACGGCACAGGAGAGCAGAGCAATGCGGATAAAAGCTGAGCAAGACAGAGTAAAACCCTGCTAAGGAAAAGCCCTGCTAGGCATAGGGAAAAGCAGTGACAACCAGGGCCTGCAAAAGGAAAGCACGGCCTGTAAAAACACATCAGATAGGTCCAAAAGGAAAACAAAAGAATGTAATGAACATTTAAAGAAAAATAAATAAATAAATAAATAATAATGATAATAAAAGAAATAGATGCAAAGCATATCCAGAAAAGGCAAAACATAGCAAGGCGAGGCAGAGCAGAGCGAAGCTAAACAAAGGCAAGCACGGCCCTATAAAGCAAAACAAAGAACGGCCAGGGAAGGCAAAGCTGAGCAAAGGAAAGTAGCGCCAGGAAAAGCAAAGCAGTGCCAGGAAAGAGAAAGAAGTGAAAATAAATAAATAAATAAATAAATAAATAAATAAATAAATAAAACAAAAAAAAAACAGCAATAAAAAGCACAACAAAGCGAAAAAGTTCGAGGTAAGGCAAATCAGAGCAGGGTTAAGAGAAGCTAAGCAGAGCAGAGAAGGAAAAGCAAAGCAATGCCAGGAATACAAAGCAAGGCAAAGCAAAGCAAAGCAAAGCATGGCCAGGCAAGGCAAAGCAGAACAAAAGAAAGTAGCAAAAGGAAAAGCAAAGCAGTGCCAGGAATACAAAGTAAAGCAAAACAAAGGTAAGCATGGCCTGAAAATGGAAGTGAGAGCAGGAGCAGGTGAAGGCAAAAGAGAGCAAAGCAAAGGTAAAAAAAGGCAAGCATGGCCCCGTAAAGCAAAACAAAGCACGGCCAAGGAAGGCAAAGCTGAACAAAGGAAAGTAGCACCAGGAAAAGCAAAGCATAACCAGGGAAGACAAAGCAAACAAAGGAAAGCAAGGCAGTTTGAGGCGAGGCAAGGCAAAGCACAGCACGGGTAGGAAAAGCAAAGCAGTGCCAGGTCTATAAAGCAAAGCTAAACCGAGGAAAGCATGGCCAGGGAAGAGAAAGCAGAGCAAGTCAAAGCAGAGCAAAGGAACGTAGCACAAGGAAAAGCAAAGCATTGCCAGGAAAGAAACAGCAAAGGAACTTCTTCTTCAAAACTGTACTGGGTCTGGCTGGAATGTTAACTTTCCCGGCAGCAGCCCATTCAGTGCCGTACTCTGTACTTGTAGCTGGAACAGCAGTGTTATCACACCAGTGTTGTGTCTACTGCTGAGCAGCAGTGGCACAGCATTGGGCCTTTCTCTAACCCTCCTAGGGGGTGGGCAAAAAAGTGAGGAGAGAAACATCACTAGGGCAGCTGACCTAAACCAATCAAAGGGATATTCCATACCATGTGGTGTCACACTCAGCAATAAAAGGTGGAAACAGGAAGAAGAGGGGAGGGGTGGGCTCTCGTTGAGAAGACGTCGGTCCTCCTCTCGAACACCGGCTGCGTGCGTTGAGGCCTTGCTTCAAGGACGTGGTCAATCATGGCTCATTTGTGGGAAGTAGAGAGTAATTTCTTTCCTCTGCACTTCCATATAGCTTTCATTTATTTTGTTTGTTTGTTTTCCTCCCTTTTTCCCCTTTCCCTTTTATTTCCCCTTAGTTAAATTGTTTAGTTCATGGTAGTCTTTATTTAATTATTATAATTATTTCCCTTTAATTAAATTATCCTTATCTCAACCCGTGAGTTGTTCTTTGCTTTACTTCTCCCCCTCCTCATCTAAAGGAGGGGGAGTGAGAGAGCGGTTGTGGGGTTTAGCTGCCCAGCACGGTAAAACCAACACAAAAACCCACTATCAATTCCCATTTAACTTAACGACCAACGAGAACCCAGCAAAAACCAATGGAGATTCCCAAAAAAGTCAAAAACTCCCCAAACAAGAATGGGATAACCTCTAAAAACGAAAGAAAACACCAAAAAACATAGATCCACCCCAAAACCACCCTAAACCTACCTGATGTTCTCCAAAACCCACAATTTACACTTTTCCACCATGATGACCACGGAAAACCCAACAAAACCCAACGGAGACCACAAAACACGTCAAAAACACCGCAAACAAGAACGGGATCACCCCCAAAACTGGAAGAAAATTCCCAAAAAACACGGATCCAATCCCAAAACAACCCTAAACCTACATGATGTTCTCCAAATCCCAAAGTCCACTCTCAACCACCATAAAACACATTAGGAACTGAACAAAACGCAACGGAGACCCCAAAACACCTCAAAAACACCCCAAAAGTGAACCGGATCAGAAGAAAATACATGATTTAAAGCCCAAAAAAACCTTACACCTACCTGATGTTCTCCTAAATGTACAATCCACTCCCAACTACAATAAAACCCATTAGGAACTCAACTAAGCGCAACGCAAACCCCAAAACACGTCAAAAACACCTCAAAAAAGAATTGGATCAGAAGACAAAAACCCAAAACCGATGAATTTCCCCCCAAAACCACCCTAAACTCACCTGACCTTCTTCAAAACCCACAAGCCACTCCCATTTACCTTAACGACTAACGAGAACCAAACGAAAACTAACGGAGACCCCAAAACAAGTCAAACAAAAACCAAACAAGAACGGGATAACCCCTAAAAGCGAAAGAAAACCCCAAAAAGCATAGATCAACACCAAAACCACCCTAAACCTACCTGATGTTCTCTTAAACCCACGATTTACACTTTTTCACCATGATGACCAACAAGAACCCAACAAAACCCAACGGAGATAACAAAACATGTCAAAAACACCCCAAAAAAAGAACGGGACCACCCCAAAAACAGAAGAAAACCCTACAAAAACAGAAGAATTACCCCAACACCATAGATTCACGACCAAAACTCACCTGATGTTCTCCAAAACCCACAATTTACACTTTTTCACCATGATGACCAACGAGAACCCAACAAAACACAACGGAGACCCCAAAACACGTCAAAAACACCCCAAAAAAGAATAGGATCACCCCAAACACAGAAGAAAATCCTAATACCATGAATCCACCCCAAAAGTCCCCCTAAACCTACCTGAAGTTCTCCAAAACCCACAATTTACACTTTTCCACCATGATGACCACGGAAAACCCAACAAAACCCAACGGAGACCCCAAAACACGTCAAAAACACCCCAAACAAGAATGGGATCACCCCCAAAACTGGAAGAAAATTCCCAAAAAACACGGATCCAATCCCAAAACAACCCTAAACCTACCTGATGTTCTCCAAATCCCAAAGTCCACTCCCAACCACCATAAAACCCATTAGGAACTGAACAAAACGCAACGGAAACCACAAAACACCTCAAAAACACCCCAAAAGCGAACCGGATCAGAAGAAAATACATGATTTAACCCCCCAAAAAAACCTTAAACCTACCTGATGTTCTCCTAAATGTACAATCCACTCCCAACCACCATAAAACCCATTAGGAACTGAACAAAACGCAACGGAAACCCCAAAACACGTCAAAAACACCTCAAAAAAGAATTGGATCAGAAGAAAAAACACAAAAAACTATGAATTTCCACCCAAAACCACCCTAAACTCACCTAATCTTCTTCAAAACCCACTATCAATTCCCATTTAACTTAACGACCAACGAGAACCCAACAAAAACCAATGGAGATTCCCAAAAAAGTCAAAAACTCCCCAAACAAGAACGGGATAACCTCTAAAAACGAAAGAAAACACCAAAAAACATAGATCCACCCCAAAACCACCCTAAACCTACCTCATGTTCTCCAGAACCCACAATTTACCCTTTTCCGACATGGTGACCACGGAAAACACAACGAAACAAAACAGAGACCCCAAAACACGTCAAAAACACCCCAAAAAAGAACTGGATCAGAAGACAAAAACCCAAAAACGATGAATTTCCCCCCAAAACCACCCTAAACTCACCTGACCTTCTTCAAAACCCACAAGCCACTCCCATTTACCTTAACGACTAACGAGAACCAAACGAAAACTAACGGAGACCCCAAAACAAGTCAAACAAAAACCAAACAAGAACGGGATAACCCCTAAAAGCGAAAGAAAACCCCAAAAAGCATAGATCAACACCAAAACCACCCTAAACCTACCTGATGTTCTCCAAAACCCACGATTTACACTTTTTCACCATGATGACCAACAAGAACCCAACAAAACCCAACGGAGATAACAAAACATGTCAAAAACACCCCAAAAAAGAACGGGACCACCCCAAAAACAGAAGAAAACCCTACAAAAACAGAAGAATTACCCCAACACCATAGATTCACGACCAAAACTCACCTGATGTTCTCCAAAACCCACAATTTACACTTTTTCACCATGATGACCAACGAGAACCCAACAAAACACAACGGAGACCCCAAAACACGTCAAAAACACCCCAAAAAAGAATAGGATCACCCCAAACACAGAAGAAAATCCTAATACCATGAATCCACCCCAAAAGTCCCCCTAAACCTACCTGAAGTTCTCCAAAACCCACAATTTACACTTTTCCACCATGATGACCACGGAAAACCCAACAAAACCCAACGGAGACCCCAAAACACGTCAAAAACACCCCACACAAGAATGGGATCACCCCCAAAACTGGAAGAAAATTCCCAAAAAACACGGATCCAATCCCAAAACAACCCTAAACCTACCTGATGTTCTCCAAATCCCAAAGTCCACTCCCAACCACCATAAAACCCATTAGGAACTGAACAAAACGCAACGGAAACCACAAAACACCTCAAAAACACCCCAAAAGCGAACCGGATCAGAAGAAAATACATGATTTAACCCCCAAAAAAAACCTTAAACCTACCTGATGTTCTCCTAAATGTACAATCCACTCCCAACCACCATAAAACCCATTAGGAACTGAACAAAACGCAACGGAAACCCCAAAACACGTCAAAAACACCTCAAAAAAGAATTGGATCAGAAGAAAAAACACAAAAAACTATGAATTTCCACCCAAAACCACCCTAAACTCACCTAATCTTCTTCAAAACCCACTATCAATTCCCATTTAACTTAACGACCAACGAGAACCCAACAAAAACCAATGGAGATTCCCAAAAAAGTCAAAAACTCCCCAAACAAGAACGGGATAACCTCTAAAAACGAAAGAAAACACCAAAAAACATAGATCCACCCCAAAACCACCCTAAACCTACCTCATGTTCTCCAGAACCCACAATTTACCCTTTTCCGACATGGTGACCACGGAAAACACAACGAAACAAAACAGAGACCCCAAAACACGTCAAAAACACCCCAAAAAAGAACTGGATCAGAAGACAAAAACCCAAAAACGATGAATTTCCCCCCAAAACCACCCTAAACTCACCTGACCTTCTTCAAAACCCACAAGCCACTCCCATTTACCTTAACGACTAACGAGAACCAAACGAAAACTAACGGAGACCCCAAAACAAGTCAAACAAAAAACAAACAAGAACGGGATAACCCCTAAAAGCGAAAGAAAACCCCAAAAAGCATAGATCAACACCAAAACCACCCTAAACCTACCTGATGTTCTCCAAAACCCACGATTTACACTTTTTCACCATGATGACCAACAAGAACCCAACAAAACCCAACGGAGATAACAAAACATGTCAAAAACACCCCAAAAAAGAACGGGACCACCCCAAAAACAGAAGAAAACCCTACAAAAACAGAAGAATTACCCCAACACCATAGATTCACGACCAAAAAAAACTTAAACTCACCTGATGTTCTCCAAAACCCACAATTTACACTTTTTCACCATGATGACCAACGAGAACCCAACAAAACCCAACGGAGACCCCAAAACACGGTAAAAACACCCCCAAAAAAGAATAGGATCACCCCAAACACAGAAGAAAATCCAAATACCATGAATCCACCCCAAAAGTCCCCCTAAACCTACCTGAAGTTCTCCAAAACCCACAATTTACACTTTTCCACCATGATGACCACGGAAAACCCAACAAAACCCAACGGAGACCCCAAAACACGTCAAAAACACCCCACACAAGAATGGGATCACCCCCAAAACTGGAAGAAAATTCCCAAAAAACACGGATCCAATCCCAAAACAACCCTAAACCTACCTGATGTTCTCCAAATCCCAAAGTCCACTCCCAACCACCATAAAACCCATTAGGAACTGAACAAAACGCAACGGAAACCACAAAACACCTCAAAAACACCCCAAAAGCGAACCGGATCAGAAGAAAATACATGATTTAACCCCCAAAAAAAACCTTAAACCTACCTGATGTTCTCCTAAATGTACAATCCACTCCCAACCACCATAAAACCCATTAGGAACTGAACAAAACGCAACGGAAACCCCAAAACACGTCAAAAACACCTCAAAAAAGAATTGGATCAGAAGAAAAAACACAAAAAACTATGAATTTCCACCCAAAACCACCCTAAACTCACCTAATCTTCTTCAAAACCCACTATCAATTCCCATTTAACTTAACGACCAACGAGAACCCAACAAAAACCAATGGAGATTCCCAAAAAAGTCAAAAACTCCCCAAACAAGAACGGGATAACCTCTAAAAACGAAAGAAAACACCAAAAAACATAGATCCACCCCAAAACCACCCTAAACCTACCTCATGTTCTCCAGAACCCACAATTTACCCTTTTCCGACATGGTGACCACGGAAAACACAACGAAACAAAACAGAGACCCCAAAACACGTCAAAAACACCCCAAAAAAGAACTGGATCAGAAGACAAAAACCCAAAAACGATGAATTTCCCCCCAAAACCACCCTAAACTCACCTGACCTTCTTCAAAACCCACAAGCCACTCCCATTTACCTTAACGACTAACGAGAACCAAACGAAAACTAACGGAGACCCCAAAACAAGTCAAACAAAAAACAAACAAGAACGGGATAACCCCTAAAAGCGAAAGAAAACCCCAAAAAGCATAGATCAACACCAAAACCACCCTAAACCTACCTGATGTTCTCCAAAACCCACGATTTACACTTTTTCACC
Source organism: Aythya ferina (assembly GCF_964211825.1). NCBI lineage: Eukaryota > Metazoa > Chordata > Aves > Anseriformes > Anatidae > Aythya > Aythya ferina. Next base: position 239,262 of record NW_028181426.1, read on the forward strand.
ATGATGACCAACAAGAACCCAACAAAACCCAACGGAGATAACAAAACATGTCAAAAACACCCCAAAAAAGAACGGGACCACCCCAAAAACAGAAGAAAACCCTACAAAAACAGAAGAATTACCCCAACACCATAGATTCACGACCAAAAAAAACTTAAACTCACCTGATGTTCTCCAAAACCCACAATTTACACTTTTTCACCATGATGACCAACGAGAACCCAACAAAACCCAACGGAGACCCCAAAACACGGTAAAAACACCCCCAAAAAAAAACAGGATCACCCCAAAAACAGAAGAAAATCCAAATACCATGAATCCACCCCAAAAGTCCCCCTAAACCTACCTGAAGTTCTCCAAAACCCACAATTTACACTTTTCCACCATGATGACCACGGAAAACCCAACAAAACCCAACGGAGACCCCAAAACACGTCAAAAACACCCCACACAAGAATGGGATCACCCCCAAAACTGGAAGAAAATTCCCAAAAAAACACGGATCCAATCCCAAAACAACCCTAAACCTACCTGATGTTCTCCAAATCCCAAAGTCCACTCCCAACCACCATAAAACCCATTAGGAACTGAACAAAACGCAACGGAAACCACAAAACACCTCAAAAACACCCCAAAAGCGAACCGGATCAGAAGAAAATACATGATTTAACCCCCAAAAAAAACCTTAAACCTACCTGATGTTCTCCTAAATGTACAATCCACTCCCAACCACCATAAAACCCATTAGGAACTGAACAAAACGCAACGGAAACCCCAAAACACGTCAAAAACACCTCAAAAAAGAATTGGATCAGAAGAAAAAACACAAAAAACTATGAATTTCCACCCAAAACCACCCTAAACTCACCTAATCTTCTTCAAAACCCACTATCAATTCCCATTTAACTTAACGACCAACGAGAACACAACAAAAACCAATGGAGATTCCCAAAAAAGTCAAAAACTCCCCAAACAAGAACGGGATAACCTCTAAAAACGAAAGAAAACACCAAAAAACATAGATCCACCCCAAAACCACCCTAAACCTACCTCATGTTCTCCAGAACCCACAATTTACCCTTTTCCGACATGGTGACCACGGAAAACACAACGAAACAAAACAGAGACCCCAAAACACGTCAAAAACACCCCAAAAAAGAACTGGATCAGAAGACAAAAACCCAAAAACGATGAATTTCCCCCCAAAACCACCCTAAACTCACCTGACCTTCTTCAAAACCCACAAGCCACTCCCATTTACCTTAACGACTAACGAGAACCAAACGAAAACTAACGGAGACCCCAAAACAAGTCAAACAAAAACCAAACAAGAACGGGATAACCCCTAAAAGCGAAAGAAAACCCCAAAAAGCATAGATCAACACCAAAACCACCCTAAACCTACCTGATGTTCTCCAAAACCCACGATTTACACTTTTTCACCATGATGACCAACAAGAACCCAACAAAACCCAACGGAGATAACAAAACATGTCAAAAACACCCCAAAAAAGAACGGGACCACCCCAAAAACAGAAGAAAACCCTACAAAAACAGAAGAATTACCCCAACACCATAGATTCACGACCAAAAAAAACTTAAACTCACCTGATGTTCTCCAAAACCCACAATTTACACTTTTTCACCATGATGACCAACGAGAACCCAACAAAACCCAACGGAGACCCCAAAACACGGTAAAAACACCCCCAAAAAAGAATAGGATCACCCCAAACACAGAAGAAAATCCAAATACCATGAATCCACCCCAAAAGTCCCCCTAAACCTACCTGAAGTTCTCCAAAACCCACAATTTACACTTTTCCACCATGATGACCACGGAAAACCCAACAAAACCCAACGGAGACCCCAAAACACGTCAAAAACACCCCACACAAGAATGGGATCACCCCCAAAACTGGAAGAAAATTCCCAAAAAACACGGATCCAATCCCAAAACAACCCTAAACCTACCTGATGTTCTCCAAATCCCAAAGTCCACTCCCAACCACCATAAAACCCATTAGGAACTGAACAAAACGCAACGGAAACCACAAAACACCTCAAAAACACCCCAAAAGCGAACCGGATCAGAAGAAAATACATGATTTAACCCCCAAAAAAACCTTAAACCTACCTGATGTTCTCCTAAATGTACAATCCACTCCCAACCACCATAAAACCCATTAGGAACTGAACAAAACGCAACGGAAACCCCAAAACACGTCAAAAACACCTCAAAAAAGAATTGGATCAGAAGAAAAAACACAAAAAACTATGAATTTCCACCCAAAACCACCCTAAACTCACCTAATCTTCTTCAAAACCCACTATCAATTCCCATTTAACTTAACGACCAACGAGAACCCAACAAAAACCAATGGAGATTCCCAAAAAAGTCAAAAACTCCCCAAACAAGAACGGGATAACCTCTAAAAACGAAAGAAAACACCAAAAAACATAGATCCACCCCAAAACCACCCTAAACCTACCTCATGTTCTCCAGAACCCACAATTTACCCTTTTCCGACATGGTGACCACGGAAAACACAACGAAACAAAACAGAGACCCCAAAACACGTCAAAAACACCCCAAAAAAGAACTGGATCAGAAGACAAAAACCCAAAAACGATGAATTTCCCCCCAAAACCACCCTAAACTCACCTGACCTTCTTCAAAACCCACAAGCCACTCCCATTTACCTTAACGACTAACGAGAACCAAACGAAAACTAACGGAGACCCCAAAACAAGTCAAACAAAAACCAAACAAGAACGGGATAACCCCTAAAAGCGAAAGAAAACCCCAAAAAGCATAGATCAACACCAAAACCACCCTAAACCTACCTGATGTTCTCCAAAACCCACGATTTACACTTTTTCACCATGATGACCAACAAGAACCCAACAAAACCCAACGGAGATAACAAAACATGTCAAAAACACCCCAAAAAAGAACGGGACCACCCCAAAAACAGAAGAAAACCCTACAAAAACAGAAGAATTACCCCAACACCATAGATTCACGACCAAAAAAAACTTAAACTCACCTGATGTTCTCCAAAACCCACAATTTACACTTTTTCACCATGATGACCAACGAGAACCCAACAAAACCCAACGGAGACCCCAAAACACGGTAAAAACACCCCCAAAAAAAAACAGGATCACCCCAAAAACAGAAGAAAATCCAAATACCATGAATCCACCCCAAAAGTCCCCCTAAACCTACCTGAAGTTCTCCAAAACCCACAATTTACACTTTTCCACCATGATGACCACGGAAAACCCAACAAAACCCAACGGAGACCCCAAAACACGTCAAAAACACCCCACACAAGAATGGGATCACCCCCAAAACTGGAAGAAAATTCCCAAAAAAACACGGATCCAATCCCAAAACAACCCTAAACCTACCTGATGTTCTCCAAATCCCAAAGTCCACTCCCAACCACCATAAAACCCATTAGGAACTGAACAAAACGCAACGGAAACCACAAAACACCTCAAAAACACCCCAAAAGCGAACCGGATCAGAAGAAAATACATGATTTAACCCCCAAAAAAAACCTTAAACCTACCTGATGTTCTCCTAAATGTACAATCCACTCCCAACCACCATAAAACCCATTAGGAACTGAACAAAACGCAACGGAAACCCCAAAACACGTCAAAAACACCTCAAAAAAGAATTGGATCAGAAGAAAAAACACAAAAAACTATGAATTTCCACCCAAAACCACCCTAAACTCACCTAATCTTCTTCAAAACCCACTATCAATTCCCATTTAACTTAACGACCAACGAGAACACAACAAAAACCAATGGAGATTCCCAAAAAAGTCAAAAACTCCCCAAACAAGAACGGGATAACCTCTAAAAACGAAAGAAAACACCAAAAAACATAGATCCACCCCAAAACCACCCTAAACCTACCTCATGTTCTCCAGAACCCACAATTTACCCTTTTCCGACATGGTGACCACGGAAAACACAACGAAACAAAACAGAGACCCCAAAACACGTCAAAAACACCCCAAAAAAGAACTGGATCAGAAGACAAAAACCCAAAAACGATGAATTTCCCCCCAAAACCACCCTAAACTCACCTGACCTTCTTCAAAACCCACAAGCCACTCCCATTTACCTTAACGACTAACGAGAACCAAACGAAAACTAACGGAGACCCCAAAACAAGTCAAACAAAAACCAAACAAGAACGGGATAACCCCTAAAAGCGAAAGAAAACCCCAAAAAGCATAGATCAACACCAAAACCACCCTAAACCTACCTGATGTTCTCCAAAACCCACGATTTACACTTTTTCACCATGATGACCAACAAGAACCCAACAAAACCCAACGGAGATAACAAAACATGTCAAAAACACCCCAAAAAAGAACGGGACCACCCCAAAAACAGAAGAAAACCCTACAAAAACAGAAGAATTACCCCAACACCATAGATTCACGACCAAAAAAAACTTAAACTCACCTGATGTTCTCCAAAACCCACAATTTACACTTTTTCACCATGATGACCAACGAGAACCCAACAAAACCCAACGGAGACCCCAAAACACGGTAAAAACACCCCCAAAAAAGAATAGGATCACCCCAAACACAGAAGAAAATCCAAATACCATGAATCCACCCCAAAAGTCCCCCTAAACCTACCTGAAGTTCTCCAAAACCCACAATTTACACTTTTCCACCATGATGACCACGGAAAACCCAACAAAACCCAACGGAGACCCCAAAACACGTCAAAAACACCCCACACAAGAATGGGATCACCCCCAAAACTGGAAGAAAATTCCCAAAAAACACGGATCCAATCCCAAAACAACCCTAAACCTACCTGATGTTCTCCAAATCCCAAAGTCCACTCCCAACCACCATAAAACCCATTAGGAACTGAACAAAACGCAACGGAAACCACAAAACACCTCAAAAACACCCCAAAAGCGAACCGGATCAGAAGAAAATACATGATTTAACCCCCAAAAAAACCTTAAACCTACCTGATGTTCTCCTAAATGTACAATCCACTCCCAACCACCATAAAACCCATTAGGAACTGAACAAAACGCAACGGAAACCCCAAAACACGTCAAAAACACCTCAAAAAAGAATTGGATCAGAAGAAAAAACACAAAAAACTATGAATTTCCACCCAAAACCACCCTAAACTCACCTAATCTTCTTCAAAACCCACTATCAATTCCCATTTAACTTAACGACCAACGAGAACCCAACAAAAACCAATGGAGATTCCCAAAAAAGTCAAAAACTCCCCAAACAAGAACGGGATAACCTCTAAAAACGAAAGAAAACACCAAAAAACATAGATCCACCCCAAAACCACCCTAAACCTACCTCATGTTCTCCAGAACCCACAATTTACCCTTTTCCGACATGGTGACCACGGAAAACACAACGAAACAAAACAGAGACCCCAAAACACGTCAAAAACACCCCAAAAAAGAACTGGATCAGAAGACAAAAACCCAAAAACGATGAATTTCCCCCCAAAACCACCCTAAACTCACCTGACCTTCTTCAAAACCCACAAGCCACTCCCATTTACCTTAACGACTAACGAGAACCAAACGAAAACTAACGGAGACCCCAAAACAAGTCAAACAAAAACCAAACAAGAACGGGATAACCCCTAAAAGCGAAAGAAAACCCCAAAAAGCATAGATCAACACCAAAACCACCCTAAACCTACCTGATGTTCTCCAAAACCCACGATTTACACTTTTTCACCATGATGACCAACAAGAACCCAACAAAACCCAACGGAGATAACAAAACATGTCAAAAACACCCCAAAAAAGAACGGGACCACCCCAAAAACAGAAGAAAACCCTACAAAAACAGAAGAATTACCCCAACACCATAGATTCACGACCAAAAAAAACTTAAACTCACCTGATGTTCTCCAAAACCCACAATTTACACTTTTTCACCATGATGACCAACGAGAACCCAACAAAACCCAACGGAGACCCCAAAACACGGTAAAAACACCCCCAAAAAAAAACAGGATCACCCCAAAAACAGAAGAAAATCCAAATACCATGAATCCACCCCAAAAGTCCCCCTAAACCTACCTGAAGTTCTCCAAAACCCACAATTTACACTTTTCCACCATGATGACCACGGAAAACCCAACAAAACCCAACGGAGACCCCAAAACACGTCAAAAACACCCCACACAAGAATGGGATCACCCCCAAAACTGGAAGAAAATTCCCAAAAAACACGGATCCAATCCCAAAACAACCCTAAACCTACCTGATGTTCTCCAAATCCCAAAGTCCACTCCCAACCACCATAAAACCCATTAGGAACTGAACAAAACGCAACGGAAACCACAAAACACCTCAAAAACACCCCAAAAGCGAACCGGATCAGAAGAAAATACATGATTTAACCCCCAAAAAAAACCTTAAACCTACCTGATGTTCTCCTAAATGTACAATCCACTCCCAACCACCATAAAACCCATTAGGAACTGAACAAAACGCAACGGAAACCCCAAAACACGTCAAAAACACCTCAAAAAAGAATTGGATCAGAAGAAAAAACACAAAAAACTATGAATTTCCACCCAAAACCACCCTAAACTCACCTAATCTTCTTCAAAACCCACTATCAATTCCCATTTAACTTAACGACCAACGAGAACCCAACAAAAACCAATGGAGATTCCCAAAAAAGTCAAAAACTCCCCAAACAAGAACGGGATAACCTCTAAAAACGAAAGAAAACACCAAAAAACATAGATCCACCCCAAAACCACCCTAAACCTACCTCATGTTCTCCAGAACCCACAATTTACCCTTTTCCGACATGGTGACCACGGAAAACACAACGAAACAAAACAGAGACCCCAAAACACGTCAAAAACACCCCAAAAAAGAACTGGATCAGAAGACAAAAACCCAAAAACGATGAATTTCCCCCCAAAACCACCCTAAACTCACCTGACCTTCTTCAAAACCCACAAGCCACTCCCATTTACCTTAACGACTAACGAGAACCAAACGAAAACTAACGGAGACCCCAAAACAAGTCAAACAAAAACCAAACAAGAACGGGATAACCCCTAAAAGCGAAAGAAAACCCCAAAAAGCATAGATCAACACCAAAACCACCCTAAACCTACCTGATGTTCTCCAAAACCCACGATTTACACTTTTTCACCATGATGACCAACAAGAACCCAACAAAACCCAACGGAGATAACAAAACATGTCAAAAACACCCCAAAAAAGAACGGGACCACCCCAAAAACAGAAGAAAACCCTACAAAAACAGAAGAATTACCCCAACACCATAGATTCACGACCAAAAAAAACTTAAACTCACCTGATGTTCTCCAAAACCCACAATTTACACTTTTTCACCATGATGACCAACGAGAACCCAACAAAACCCAACGGAGACCCCAAAACACGGTAAAAACACCCCCAAAAAAAAACAGGATCACCCCAAAAACAGAAGAAAATCCAAATACCATGAATCCACCCCAAAAGTCCCCCTAAACCTACCTGAAGTTCTCCAAAACCCACAATTTACACTTTTCCACCATGATGACCACGGAAAACCCAACAAAACCCAACGGAGACCCCAAAACACGTCAAAAACACCCCACACAAGAATGGGATCACCCCCAAAACTGGAAGAAAATTCCCAAAAAACACGGATCCAATCCCAAAACAACCCTAAACCTACCTGATGTTCTCCAAATCCCAAAGTCCACTCCCAACCACCATAAAACCCATTAGGAACTGAACAAAACGCAACGGAAACCACAAAACACCTCAAAAACACCCCAAAAGCGAACCGGATCAGAAGAAAATACATGATTTAACCCCCAAAAAAAACCTTAAACCTACCTGATGTTCTCCTAAATGTACAATCCACTCCCAACCACCATAAAACCCATTAGGAACTGAACAAAACGCAACGGAAACCCCAAAACACGTCAAAAACACCTCAAAAAAGAATTGGATCAGAAGAAAAAACACAAAAAACTATGAATTTCCACCCAAAACCACCCTAAACTCACCTAATCTTCTTCAAAACCCACTATCAATTCCCATTTAACTTAACGACCAACGAGAACCCAACAAAAACCAATGGAGATTCCCAAAAAAGTCAAAAACTCCCCAAACAAGAACGGGATAACCTCTAAAAACGAAAGAAAACACCAAAAAACATAGATCCACCCCAAAACCACCCTAAACCTACCTCATGTTCTCCAGAACCCACAATTTACCCTTTTCCGACATGGTGACCACGGAAAACACAACGAAACAAAACAGAGACCCCAAAACACGTCAAAAACACCCCAAAAAAGAACTGGATCAGAAGACAAAAACCCAAAAACGATGAATTTCCCCCCAAAACCACCCTAAACTCACCTGACCTTCTTCAAAACCCACAAGCCACTCCCATTTACCTTAACGACTAACGAGAACCAAACGAAAACTAACGGAGACCCCAAAACAAGCCAAAAAAAAACAAAAACAAGAACAGGAAAACCCCTAAAAGTGAAAGAAAACCCCAAAAAACATAGATAAACACCAAAACCACCCTAAACCTCCCTGATGTTCTCCAAAACCCACGATTTACACTTTTTCACCATGATGACCAACAAGAACCCAACAAAACCCAACGGAGATAACAAAACATGTCAAAAACACCCCAAAAAAGAACGGGACCACCCCAAAAACAGAAGAAAACCCTACAAAAACAGAAGAATTACCCCAACACCATAGATTCACGACCAAAAAAACTTAAACTCACCTGATGTTCTCCAAAACCCACAATTTACACTTTTTCACCATGATGACCAACAAGAACCCAACAAAACCCAACGGAGACCCCAAAACACGTCAAAAACACCCCAAAAAAGAACGAGATCACACCCAAAACTGGAAGAAAATCCAAATACCATGAATCCACCCCAAAAGTCCCTCTAAACCTACCTGAAGTTCTCCAAAACCCACAATTTACACTTTTCCACCATGATGACCACGGAAAACCCAACAAAACCCAACGGAGACCCCAAAACACGTCAAAAACACCCCACACAAGAATGGGATCACCCCCAAAACTGGAAGAAAATTCCCAAAAAACACGGATCCAATCCCAAAACAACCCTAAACCTACCTGATGTTCTCCAAATCCTAAAGTCCACTCCCAACCACCATAAAACCCATTAGGAACTGAACAAAACGCAACGGAAACCACAAAACACCTCAAAAACACCCCAAAAGCGAACCGGATCAGAAGAAAATACATGATTTAACCCCCCAAAAAAACCTTAAACCTACCTGATGTTCTCCTAAATGTACAATCCACTCCCAACCACCATAAAACCCATTAGGAACTGAACAAAATGCAACGGAAACCCCAAAACACGTCAAAAACACCTCAAAAAAGAATTGGATCAGAAGAAAAAACACAAAAAACTATGAATTTCCACCCAAAACCACCCTAAACTCACCTAATCTTCTTCAAAACCCACTATCAATTCCCATTTAACTTAACGACCAACGAGAACCCAACAAAAACCAATGGAGATTCCCAAAAAAGTCAAAAACTCCCCAAACAAGAACGGGATAACCTCTAAAAACAAAAGAAAACACCAAAAAACATAGATCCACCCCAAAACCACCCTAAACCTACCTCATGTTCTCCAGAACCCACAATTTACCCTTTTCCGACATGGTGACCACGGAAAACACAACGAAACAAAACAGAGACCCCAAAACACGTCAAAAACACCCCAAAAAAGAACTGGATCAGAAGACAAAAACCCAAAAACGATGAATTTCCCCCCAAAACCACCCTAAACTCACCTGACCTTCTTCAAAACCCACAAGCCACTCCCATTTACCTTAACGACTAACGAGAACCAAACGAAAACTAATGGAGACCCCAAAACAAGCCAAAAAAAAACAAAAACAAGAACAGGAAAACCCCTAAAAGTGAAAGAAAACCCCAAAAAACATAGATAAACACCAAAACCACCCTAAACCTCCCTGATGTTCTCCAAAACCCACGATTTACACTTTTTCACCATGATGACCAACAAGAACCCAACAAAACCCAACGGAGATAACAAAACATGTCAAAAACACCCCAAAAAAGAACGGGACCACCCCAAAAACAGAAGAAAACCCTACAAAAACAGAAGAATTACCCCAACACCATAGATTCACGACCAAAAAAACTTAAACTCACCTGATGTTCTCCAAAACCCACAATTTACACTTTTTCACCATGATGACCAACAAGAACCCAACAAAACCCAACGGAGACCCCAAAACACGTCAAAAACACCCCAAAAAAGAACGAGATCACACCCAAAACTGGAAGAAAATCCAAATACCATGAATCCACCCCAAAAGTCCCCCTAAACCTACCTGATGTTCTCCAAAACCCACAATTTACACTTTTCCACCATGATGACCACGGAAAACCCAACAAAACCCAACGGAGACCACAAAACATGTCAAAAACAACCCTAACAAAAACGGGATCACCCCCAAAACTGGGAGAAAATCACCCAAAACCATAGGTCCACCCCAAAACCACCCTAAACCTACCTGATGTTCTCCAGAACCCACAATTTACTTTTTTTCACAACAATGACCACAGAAAACCCAACGAAACCCATCGGAGACCCCAAAACACATCAGAAACACCCCAAAAAAGAATGGGGTCAGAAAAAAAACAACAAAAAAAACTATAAATTTCCCCCAAAATCCAGCCTAAACTCACCTGATCTTCTCCAAAACCCACAATCCACTCCCATTTACCTTAACGACCAACGAGAACCCAACAAAACCCAACGGAGACCCCAAAACACGTCAAAAACACCCCAAACAAGAATGGGATCACCCCCAAAACTGGAAGAAAATTCCCAAAAAACACGGATCCAATCCCAAAACAACCCTAAACCTACCTGATGTTCTCCAAATCCCAAAGTCCACTCCCAACCACCATAAAACCCATTAGGAACTGAACAAAACGCAACGGAAACCACAAAACACCTCAAAAACACCCCAAAAGCGAACCGGATCAGAAGAAAATACATGATTTAACCCCCAAAAAAACCCTTAAACCTACCTGATGTTCTCCTAAATGTACAATCCACTCCCAACCACCATAAAACCCATTAGGAACTGAACAAAACGCAACGGAAACCCCAAAACACGTCAAAAACACCTCAAAAAAGAATTGGATCAGAAGAAAAAACACAAAAAACTATGAATTTCCACCCAAAACCACCCTAAACTCACCTAATCTTCTTCAAAACCCACTATCAATTCCCATTTAACTTAACGACCAACGAGAACCCAACAAAAACCAATGGAGATTCCCAAAAAAGTCAAAAACTCCCCAAACAAGAACGGGATAACCTCTAAAAACGAAAGAAAACACCAAAAAACATAGATCCACCCCAAAACCACCCTAAACCTACCTCATGTTCTCCAGAACCCACAATTTACCCTTTTCCGACATGGTGACCACGGAAAACACAACGAAACAAAACAGAGACCCCAAAACACGTCAAAAACACCCCAAAAAAGAACTGGATCAGAAGACAAAAACCCAAAAACGATGAATTTCCCCCCAAAACCACCCTAAACTCACCTGACCTTCTTCAAAACCCACAAGCCACTCCCATTTACCTTAACGACTAACGAGAACCAAACGAAAACTAACGGAGACCCCAAAACAAGTCAAACAAAAACCAAACAAGAACGGGATAACCCCTAAAAGCGAAAGAAAACCCCAAAAAGCATAGATCAACACCAAAACCACCCTAAACCTACCTGATGTTCTCCAAAACCCACGATTTACACTTTTTCACCATGATGACCAACAAGAACCCAACAAAACCCAACGGAGATAACAAAACATGTCAAAAACACCCCAAAAAAGAACGGGACCACCCCAAAAACAGAAGAAAACCCTACAAAAACAGAAGAATTACCCCAACACCATAGATTCACGACCAAAAAAAACTTAAACTCATCTGATGTTCTCCAAAACCCACAATTTACACTTTTTCACCATGATGACCAACGAGAACCCAACAAAACACAACGGAGACCCCAAAACACGGTAAAAACACCCCCCAAAAAAAACAGGATCACCCCAAAAACAGAAGAAAATCCAAATACCATGAATCCACCCCAAAAGTCCCCCTAAACCTACCTGAAGTTCTCCAAAACCCACAATTTACACTTTTCCACCATGATGACCACGGAAAACCCAACAAAACCCAACGGAGACCCCAAAACACGTCAAAAACACCCCAAACAAGAATGGGATCACCCCCAAAACTGGAAGAAAATTCCCAAAAAACACGGATCCAATCCCAAAACAACCCTAAACCTACCTGATGTTCTCCAAATCCCAAAGTCCACTCCCAACCACCATAAAACCCATTAGGAACTGAACAAAACGCAACGGAAACCACAAAAACACCTCAAAAACACCCCCAAAGCGAACCGGATCAGAAGAAAATACATGATTTAACCCCCCAAAAAAACCTTAAACCTACCTGATGTTCTCCTAAATGTACAATCCACTCCCAACCACCATAAAACCCATTAGGAACTGAACAAAACGCAACGGAAACCCCAAAACACGTCAAAAACACCTCAAAAAAGAATTGGATCAGAAGAAAAAACACAAAAAACTATGAATTTCCACCCAAAACCACCCTAAACTCACCTAATCTTCTTCAAAACCCACTATCAATTCCCATTTAACTTAACGACCAACGAGAACACAACAAAAACCAATGGAGATTCCCAAAAAAGTCAAAAACTCCCCAAACAAGAACGGGATAACCTCTAAAAACGAAAGAAAACACCAAAAAACATAGATCCACCCCAAAACCACCCTAAACCTACCTCATGTTCTCCAGAACCCACAATTTACCCTTTTCCGACATGGTGACCACGGAAAACACAACGAAACAAAACAGAGACCCCAAAACACGTCAAAAACACCCCAAAAAAGAACTGGATCAGAAGACAAAAACCCAAAAACGATGAATTTCCCCCCAAAACCACCCTAAACTCACCTGACCTTCTTCAAAACCCACAAGCCACTCCCATTTACCTTAACGACTAACGAGAACCAAACGAAAACTAACGGAGACCCCAAAACAAGTCAAACAAAAACCAAACAAGAACGGGATAACCCCTAAAAGCGAAAGAAAACCCCAAAAAGCATAGATCAACACCAAAACCACCCTAAACCTACCTGATGTTCTCCAAAACCCACGATTTACACTTTTTCACCATGATGACCAACAAGAACCCAACAAAACCCAACGGAGATAACAAAACATGTCAAAAACACCCCAAAAAAGAACGGGACCACCCCAAAAACAGAAGAAAACCCTACAAAAACAGAAGAATTACCCCAACACCATAGATTCACGACCAAAACTCACCTGATGTTCTCCAAAACCCACAATTTACACTTTTTCACCATGATGACCAACGAGAACCCAACAAAACACAACGGAGACCCCAAAACACGTCAAAAACACCCCAAAAAAGAATAGGATCACCCCAAACACAGAAGAAAATCCTAATACCATGAATCCACCCCAAAAGTCCCCCTAAACCTACCTGAAGTTCTCCAAAACCCACAATTTACACTTTTCCACCATGATGACCACGGAAAACCCAACAAAACCCAACGGAGACCCCAAAACACGTCAAAAACACCCCAAACAAGAATGGGATCACCCCCAAAACTGGAAGAAAAATTCCCAAAAAACACGGATCCAATCCCAAAACAACCCTAAACCTACCTGATGTTCTCCAAATCCCAAAGTCCACTCCCAACCACCATAAAACCCATTAGGAACTGAACAAAACGCAACGGAAACCACAAAACACCTCAAAAACACCCCAAAAGCGAACCGGATCAGAAGAAAATACATGATTTAACCCCCCAAAAAAAACCTTAAACCTACCTGATGTTCTCCTAAATGTACAATCCACTCCCAACCACCATAAAACCCATTAGGAACTGAACAAAACGCAACGGAAACCCCAAAACACGTCAAAAACACCTCAAAAAAGAATTGGATCAGAAGAAAAAACACAAAAAACTATGAATTTCCACCCAAAACCACCCTAAACTCACCTAATCTTCTTCAAAACCCACTATCAATTCCCATTTAACTTAACGACCCAACGAGAACCCAACAAAAACCAATGGAGATTCCCAAAAAAGTCAAAAACTCCCCAAACAAGAACGGGATAACCTCTAAAAACGAAAGAAAACACCAAAAAACATAGATCCACCCCAAAACCACCCTAAACCTACCTCATGTTCTCCAGAACCCACAATTTACCCTTTTCCGACATGGTGACCACGGAAAACACAACGAAACAAAACAGAGACCCCAAAACACGTCAAAAACACCCCAAAAAAGAACTGGATCAGAAGACAAAAACCCAAAAACGATGAATTTCCCAAACCACCCTAAACTCACCTGACCTTCTTCAAAACCCACAAGCCACTCCCATTTACCTTAACGACTAACGAGAACCAAACGAAAACTAACGGAGACCCCAAAACAAGCCAAAAAAAAACAAAAACAAGAACAGGAAAACCCCTAAAAGTGAAAGAAAACCCCAAAAAACATAGATAAACACCAAAACCACCCTAAACCTCCCTGATGTTCTCCAAAACCCACGATTTACACTTTTTCACCATGATGACCAACAAGAACCCAACAAAACCCAACGGAGATAACAAAACATGTCAAAAACACCCCAAAAAAGAACGGGACCACCCCAAAAACAGAAGAAAACCCTACAAAAACAGAAGAATTACCCCAACACCATAGATTCACGACCAAAAAAACTTAAACTCACCTGATGTTCTCCAAAACCCACAATTTACACTTTTTCACCATGATGACCAACAAGAACCCAACAAAACCCAACGGAGACCCCAAAACACGTCAAAAACACCCCAAAAAAGAACGAGATCACACCCAAAACTGGAAGAAAATCCAAATACCATGAATCCACCCCAAAAGTCCCCCTAAACCTACCTGAAGTTCTCCAAAACCCACAATTTACACTTTTCCACCATGATGACCACGGAAAACCCAACAAAACCCAACGGAGACCACAAAACATGTCAAAAACAACCCTAACAAAAACGGGATCACCCCCAAAACTGGGAGAAAATCACCCAAAACCATAGGTCCACCCCAAAACCACCCTAAACCTACCTGATGTTCTCCAGAACCCACAATTTACTTTTTTTTCACAACAATGACCACAGAAAACCCAACGAAACCCATCGGAGACCCCAAAACACATCAGAAACACCCCAAAAAAGAACGGGGTCAGAAAAAAAACAACAAAAAAAACTATAAATTTCCCCCAAAATCCAGCCTAAACTCACCTGATCTTCTCCAAAACCCACAATCCACTCCCATTTACCTTAACGACCAACGAGAACCCAACAAAACCCAACGGAGACCCCAAAACACGTCAAAAACACCCCAAACAAGAATGGGATCACCCCCAAAACTGGAAGAAAATTCCCAAAAAACACGGATCCAATCCCAAAACAACCCTAAACCTACCTGATGTTCTCCAAATCCCAAAGTCCACTCCCAACCACCATAAAACCCATTAGGAACTGAACAAAACGCAACGGAAACCACAAAACACCTCAAAAACACCCCAAAAGCGAACCGGATCAGAAGAAAATACATGATTTAACCCCCAAAAAAAACCTTAAACCTACCTGATGTTCTCCTAAATGTACAATCCACTCCCAACCACCATAAAACCCATTAGGAACTGAACAAAATGCAACGGAAACCCCAAAACACGTCAAAAACACCTCAAAAAAGAATTGGATCAGAAGAAAAAACACAAAAAACTATGAATTTCCACCCAAAACCACCCTAAACTCACCTAATCTTCTTCAAAACCCACTATCAATTCCCATTTAACTTAACGACCAACGAGAACCCAACAAAAACCAATGGAGATTCCCAAAAAAGTCAAAAACTCCCCAAACAAGAACGGGATAACCTCTAAAAACAAAAGAAAACACCAAAAAACATAGATCCACCCCAAAACCACCCTAAACCTACCTCATGTTCTCCAGAACCCACAATTTACCCTTTTCCGACATGGTGACCACGGAAAACACAACGAAACAAAACAGAGACCCCAAAACACGTCAAAAACACCCCAAAAAAGAACTGGATCAGAAGACAAAAACCCAAAAACGATGAATTTCCCCCCAAAACCACCCTAAACTCACCTGACCTTCTTCAAAACCCACAAGCCACTCCCATTTACCTTAACGACTAACGAGAACCAAACGAAAACTAATGGAGACCCCAAAACAAGCCAAAAAAAAACAAAAACAAGAACAGGAAAACCCCTAAAAGTGAAAGAAAACCCCAAAAAACATAGATAAACACCAAAACCACCCTAAACCTCCCTGATGTTCTCCAAAACCCACGATTTACACTTTTTCACCATGATGACCAACAAGAACCCAACAAAACCCAACGGAGATAACAAAACATGTCAAAAACACCCCAAAAAAGAACGGGACCACCCCAAAAACAGAAGAAAACCCTACAAAAACAGAAGAATTACCCCAACACCATAGATTCACGACCAAAAAAACTTAAACTCACCTGATGTTCTCCAAAACCCACAATTTACACTTTTTCACCATGATGACCAACAAGAACCCAACAAAACCCAACGGAGACCCCAAAACACGTCAAAAACACCCCAAAAAAGAACGAGATCACACCCAAAACTGGAAGAAAATCCAAATACCATGAATCCACCCCAAAAGTCCCCCTAAACCTACCTGATGTTCTCCAAAACCCACAATTTACACTTTTCCACCATGATGACCACGGAAAACCCAACAAAACCCAACGGAGACCACAAAACATGTCAAAAACAACCCTAACAAAAACGGGATCACCCCCAAAACTGGGAGAAAATCACCCAAAACCATAGGTCCACCCCAAAACCACCCTAAACCTACCTGATGTTCTCCAGAACCCACAATTTACTTTTTTTCACAACAATGACCACAGAAAACCCAACGAAACCCATCGGAGACCCCAAAACACATCAGAAACACCCCAAAAAAGAATGGGGTCAGAAAAAAAACAACAAAAAAAACTATAAATTTCCCCCAAAATCCAGCCTAAACTCACCTGATCTTCTCCAAAACCCACAATCCACTCCCATTTACCTTAACGACCAACGAGAACCCAACAAAACCCAACGGAGACCCCAAAACACGTCAAAAACACCCCAAACAAGAATGGGATCACCCCCAAAACTGGAAGAAAATTCCCAAAAAACACGGATCCAATCCCAAAACAACCCTAAACCTACCTGATGTTCTCCAAATCCCAAAGTCCACTCCCAACCACCATAAAACCCATTAGGAACTGAACAAAACGCAACGGAAACCACAAAACACCTCAAAAACACCCCAAAAGCGAACCGGATCAGAAGAAAATACATGATTTAACCCCCAAAAAAACCCTTAAACCTACCTGATGTTCTCCTAAATGTACAATCCACTCCCAACCACCATAAAACCCATTAGGAACTGAACAAAACGCAACGGAAACCCCAAAACACGTCAAAAACACCTCAAAAAAGAATTGGATCAGAAGAAAAAACACAAAAAACTATGAATTTCCACCCAAAACCACCCTAAACTCACCTAATCTTCTTCAAAACCCACTATCAATTCCCATTTAACTTAACGACCAACGAGAACCCAACAAAAACCAATGGAGATTCCCAAAAAAGTCAAAAACTCCCCAAACAAGAACGGGATAACCTCTAAAAACGAAAGAAAACACCAAAAAACATAGATCCACCCCAAAACCACCCTAAACCTACCTCATGTTCTCCAGAACCCACAATTTACCCTTTTCCGACATGGTGACCACGGAAAACACAACGAAACAAAACAGAGACCCCAAAACACGTCAAAAACACCCCAAAAAAGAACTGGATCAGAAGACAAAAACCCAAAAACGATGAATTTCCCCCCAAAACCACCCTAAACTCACCTGACCTTCTTCAAAACCCACAAGCCACTCCCATTTACCTTAACGACTAACGAGAACCAAACGAAAACTAACGGAGACCCCAAAACAAGTCAAACAAAAACCAAACAAGAACGGGATAACCCCTAAAAGCGAAAGAAAACCCCAAAAAGCATAGATCAACACCAAAACCACCCTAAACCTACCTGATGTTCTCCAAAACCCACGATTTACACTTTTTCACCATGATGACCAACAAGAACCCAACAAAACCCAACGGAGATAACAAAACATGTCAAAAACACCCCAAAAAAGAACGGGACCACCCCAAAAACAGAAGAAAACCCTACAAAAACAGAAGAATTACCCCAACACCATAGATTCACGACCAAAAAAAACTTAAACTCATCTGATGTTCTCCAAAACCCACAATTTACACTTTTTCACCATGATGACCAACGAGAACCCAACAAAACACAACGGAGACCCCAAAACACGGTAAAAACACCCCCCAAAAAAAACAGGATCACCCCAAAAACAGAAGAAAATCCAAATACCATGAATCCACCCCAAAAGTCCCCCTAAACCTACCTGAAGTTCTCCAAAACCCACAATTTACACTTTTCCACCATGATGACCACGGAAAACCCAACAAAACCCAACGGAGACCCCAAAACACGTCAAAAACACCCCAAACAAGAATGGGATCACCCCCAAAACTGGAAGAAAATTCCCAAAAAACACGGATCCAATCCCAAAACAACCCTAAACCTACCTGATGTTCTCCAAATCCCAAAGTCCACTCCCAACCACCATAAAACCCATTAGGAACTGAACAAAACGCAACGGAAACCACAAAACACCTCAAAAACACCCCCAAAGCGAACCGGATCAGAAGAAAATACATGATTTAACCCCCCAAAAAAACCTTAAACCTACCTGATGTTCTCCTAAATGTACAATCCACTCCCAACCACCATAAAACCCATTAGGAACTGAACAAAACGCAACGGAAACCCCAAAACACGTCAAAAACACCTCAAAAAAGAATTGGATCAGAAGAAAAAACACAAAAAACTATGAATTTCCACCCAAAACCACCCTAAACTCACCTAATCTTCTTCAAAACCCACTATCAATTCCCATTTAACTTAACGACCAACGAGAACACAACAAAAACCAATGGAGATTCCCAAAAAAGTCAAAAACTCCCCAAACAAGAACGGGATAACCTCTAAAAACGAAAGAAAACACCAAAAAACATAGATCCACCCCAAAACCACCCTAAACCTACCTCATGTTCTCCAGAACCCACAATTTACCCTTTTCCGACATGGTGACCACGGAAAACACAACGAAACAAAACAGAGACCCCAAAACACGTCAAAAACACCCCAAAAAAGAACTGGATCAGAAGACAAAAACCCAAAAACGATGAATTTCCCCCCAAAACCACCCTAAACTCACCTGACCTTCTTCAAAACCCACAAGCCACTCCCATTTACCTTAACGACTAACGAGAACCAAACGAAAACTAACGGAGACCCCAAAACAAGTCAAACAAAAACCAAACAAGAACGGGATAACCCCTAAAAGCGAAAGAAAACCCCAAAAAGCATAGATCAACACCAAAACCACCCTAAACCTACCTGATGTTCTCCAAAACCCACGATTTACACTTTTTCACCATGATGACCAACAAGAACCCAACAAAACCCAACGGAGATAACAAAACATGTCAAAAACACCCCAAAAAAGAACGGGACCACCCCAAAAACAGAAGAAAACCCTACAAAAACAGAAGAATTACCCCAACACCATAGATTCACGACCAAAACTCACCTGATGTTCTCCAAAACCCACAATTTACACTTTTTCACCATGATGACCAACGAGAACCCAACAAAACACAACGGAGACCCCAAAACACGTCAAAAACACCCCAAAAAAGAATAGGATCACCCCAAACACAGAAGAAAATCCTAATACCATGAATCCACCCCAAAAGTCCCCCTAAACCTACCTGAAGTTCTCCAAAACCCACAATTTACACTTTTCCACCATGATGACCACGGAAAACCCAACAAAACCCAACGGAGACCCCAAAACACGTCAAAAACACCCCACACAAGAATGGGATCACCCCCAAAACTGGAAGAAAATTCCCAAAAAACACGGATCCAATCCCAAAACAACCCTAAACCTACCTGATGTTCTCCAAATCCCAAAGTCCACTCCCAACCACCATAAAACCCATTAGGAACTGAACAAAACGCAACGGAAACCACAAAACACCTCAAAAACACCCCAAAAGCGAACCGGATCAGAAGAAAATACATGATTTAACCCCCAAAAAAAACCTTAAACCTACCTGATGTTCTCCTAAATGTACAATCCACTCCCAACCACCATAAAACCCATTAGGAACTGAACAAAACGCAACGGAAACCCCAAAACACGTCAAAAACACCTCAAAAAAGAATTGGATCAGAAGAAAAAACACAAAAAACTATGAATTTCCACCCAAAACCACCCTAAACTCACCTAATCTTCTTCAAAACCCACTATCAATTCCCATTTAACTTAACGACCAACGAGAACCCAACAAAAACCAATGGAGATTCCCAAAAAAGTCAAAAACTCCCCAAACAAGAACGGGATAACCTCTAAAAACGAAAGAAAACACCAAAAAACATAGATCCACCCCAAAACCACCCTAAACCTACCTCATGTTCTCCAGAACCCACAATTTACCCTTTTCCGACATGGTGACCACGGAAAACACAACGAAACAAAACAGAGACCCCAAAACACGTCAAAAACACCCCAAAAAAGAACTGGATCAGAAGACAAAAACCCAAAAACGATGAATTTCCCCCCAAAACCACCCTAAACTCACCTGACCTTCTTCAAAACCCACAAGCCACTCCCATTTACCTTAACGACTAACGAGAACCAAACGAAAACTAACGGAGACCCCAAAACAAGCCAAAAAAAAACAAAAACAAGAACAGGAAAACCCCTAAAAGTGAAAGAAAACCCCAAAAAACATAGATAAACACCAAAACCACCCTAAACCTCCCTGATGTTCTCCAAAACCCACGATTTACACTTTTTCACCATGATGACCAACAAGAACCCAACAAAACCCAACGGAGATAACAAAACATGTCAAAAACACCCCAAAAAAGAACGGGACCACCCCAAAAACAGAAGAAAACCCTACAAAAACAGAAGAATTACCCCAACACCATAGATTCACGACCAAAAAAACTTAAACTCACCTGATGTTCTCCAAAACCCACAATTTACACTTTTTCACCATGATGACCAACAAGAACCCAACAAAACCCAACGGAGACCCCAAAACACGTCAAAAACACCCCAAAAAAGAACGAGATCACACCCAAAACTGGAAGAAAATCCAAATACCATGAATCCACCCCAAAAGTCCCCCTAAACCTACCTGAAGTTCTCCAAAACCCACAATTTACACTTTTCCACCATGATGACCACGGAAAACCCAACAAAACCCAACGGAGACCACAAAACATGTCAAAAACAACCCTAACAAAAACGGGATCACCCCCAAAACTGGGAGAAAATCACCCAAAACCATAGGTCCACCCCAAAACCACCCTAAACCTACCTGATGTTCTCCAGAACCCACAATTTACTTTTTTTTCACAACAATGACCACAGAAAACCCAACGAAACCCATCGGAGACCCCAAAACACATCAGAAACACCCCAAAAAAGAACGGGGTCAGAAAAAAAACAACAAAAAAAACTATAAATTTCCCCCAAAATCCAGCCTAAACTCACCTGATCTTCTCCAAAACCCACAATCCACTCCCATTTACCTTAACGACCAACGAGAACCCAACAAAACCCAACGGAGACCCCAAAACACGTCAAAAACACCCCAAACAAGAATGGGATCACCCCCAAAACTGGAAGAAAATTCCCAAAAAACACGGATCCAATCCCAAAACAACCCTAAACCTACCTGATGTTCTCCAAATCCCAAAGTCCACTCCCAACCACCATAAAACCCATTAGGAACTGAACAAAACGCAACGGAAACCACAAAACACCTCAAAAACACCCCAAAAGCGAACCGGATCAGAAGAAAATACATGATTTAACCCCCAAAAAAAACCTTAAACCTACCTGATGTTCTCCTAAATGTACAATCCACTCCCAACCACCATAAAACCCATTAGGAACTGAACAAAATGCAACGGAAACCCCAAAACACGTCAAAAACACCTCAAAAAAGAATTGGATCAGAAGAAAAAACACAAAAAACTATGAATTTCCACCCAAAACCACCCTAAACTCACCTAATCTTCTTCAAAACCCACTATCAATTCCCATTTAACTTAACGACCAACGAGAACCCAACAAAAACCAATGGAGATTCCCAAAAAAGTCAAAAACTCCCCAAACAAGAACGGGATAACCTCTAAAAACGAAAGAAAACACCAAAAAACATAGATCCACCCCAAAACCACCCTAAACCTACCTCATGTTCTCCAGAACCCACAATTTACCCTTTTCCGACATGGTGACCACGGAAAACACAACGAAACAAAACAGAGACCCCAAAACACGTCAAAAACACCCCAAAAAAGAACTGGATCAGAAGACAAAAACCCAAAAACGATGAATTTCCCCCCAAAACCACCCTAAACTCACCTGACCTTCTTCAAAACCCACAAGCCACTCCCATTTACCTTAACGACTAACGAGAACCAAACGAAAACTAACGGAGACCCCAAAACAAGTCAAACAAAAACCAAACAAGAACGGGATAACCCCTAAAAGCGAAAGAAAACCCCAAAAAGCATAGATCAACACCAAAACCACCCTAAACCTACCTGATGTTCTCCAAAACCCACGATTTACACTTTTTCACCATGATGACCAACAAGAACCCAACAAAACCCAACGGAGATAACAAAACATGTCAAAAACACCCCAAAAAAGAACGGGACCACCCCAAAAACAGAAGAAAACCCTACAAAAACAGAAGAATTACCCCAACACCATAGATTCACGACCAAAACTCACCTGATGTTCTCCAAAACCCACAATTTACACTTTTTCACCATGATGACCAACGAGAACCCAACAAAACCCAACGGAGACCCCAAAACACGTCAAAAACACCCCAAAAAAGAATAGGATCACCCCAAACACAGAAGAAAATCCTAATACCATGAATCCACCCCAAAAGTCCCCCTAAACCTACCTGAAGTTCTCCAAAACCCACAATTTACACTTTTCCACCATGATGACCACGGAAAACCCAACAAAACCCAACGGAGACCCCAAAACACGTCAAAAACACCCCAAACAAGAATGGGATCACCCCCAAAACTGGAAGAAAATTCCCAAAAAACACGGATCCAATCCCAAAACAACCCTAAACCTACCTGATGTTCTCCAAATCCCAAAGTCCACTCCCAACCACCATAAAACCCATTAGGAACTGAACAAAACGCAACGGAAACCACAAAACACCTCAAAAACACCCCAAAAGCGAACCGGATCAGAAGAAAATACATGATTTAACCCCCCAAAAAAACCTTAAACCTACCTGATGTTCTCCTAAATGTACAATCCACTCCCAACCACCATAAAACCCATTAGGAACTGAACAAAATGCAACGGAAACCCCAAAACACGTCAAAAACACCTCAAAAAAGAATTGGATCAGAAGAAAAAACACAAAAAACTATGAATTTCCACCCAAAACCACCCTAAACTCACCTAATCTTCTTCAAAACCCACTATCAATTCCCATTTAACTTAACGACCAACGAGAACCCAACAAAAACCAATGGAGATTCCCAAAAAAGTCAAAAACTCCCCAAACAAGAACGGGATAACCTCTAAAAACGAAAGAAAACACCAAAAAACATAGATCCACCCCAAAACCACCCTAAACCTACCTCATGTTCTCCAGAACCCACAATTTACCCTTTTCCGACATGGTGACCACGGAAAACACAACGAAACAAAACAGAGACCCCAAAACACGTCAAAAACACCCCAAAAAAGAACTGGATCAGAAGACAAAAACCCAAAAACGATGAATTTCCCCCCAAAACCACCCTAAACTCACCTGACCTTCTTCAAAACCCACAAGCCACTCCCATTTACCTTAACGACTAACGAGAACCAAACGAAAACTAACGGAGACCCCAAAACAAGTCAAACAAAAACCAAACAAGAACGGGATAACCCCTAAAAGCGAAAGAAAACCCCAAAAAGCATAGATCAACACCAAAACCACCCTAAACCTACCTGATGTTCTCCAAAACCCACGATTTACACTTTTTCACCATGATGACCAACAAGAACCCAACAAAACCCAACGGAGATAACAAAACATGTCAAAAACACCCCAAAAAAGAACGGGACCACCCCAAAAACAGAAGAAAACCCTACAAAAACAGAAGAATTACCCCAACACCATAGATTCACGACCAAAACTCACCTGATGTTCTCCAAAACCCACAATTTACACTTTTTCACCATGATGACCAACGAGAACCCAACAAAACACAACGGAGACCCCAAAACACGTCAAAAACACCCCAAAAAAGAATAGGATCACCCCAAACACAGAAGAAAATCCTAATACCATGAATCCACCCCAAAAGTCCCCCTAAACCTACCTGAAGTTCTCCAAAACCCACAATTTACACTTTTCCACCATGATGACCACGGAAAACCCAACAAAACCCAACGGAGACCCCAAAACACGTCAAAAACACCCCAAACAAGAATGGGATCACCCCCAAAACTGGAAGAAAATTCCCAAAAAACACGGATCCAATCCCAAAACAACCCTAAACCTACCTGATGTTCTCCAAATCCCAAAGTCCACTCCCAACCACCATAAAACCCATTAGGAACTGAACAAAACGCAACGGAAACCACAAAACACCTCAAAAACACCCCAAAAGCGAACCGGATCAGAAGAAAATACATGATTTAACCCCCCAAAAAAACCTTAAACCTACCTGATGTTCTCCTAAATGTACAATCCACTCCCAACCACCATAAAACCCATTAGGAACTGAACAAAATGCAACGGAAACCCCAAAACACGTCAAAAACACCTCAAAAAAGAATTGGATCAGAAGAAAAAACACAAAAAACTATGAATTTCCACCCAAAACCACCCTAAACTCACCTAATCTTCTTCAAAACCCACTATCAATTCCCATTTAACTTAACGACCAACGAGAACCCAACAAAAACCAATGGAGATTCCCAAAAAAGTCAAAAACTCCCCAAACAAGAACGGGATAACCTCTAAAAACGAAAGAAAACACCAAAAAACATAGATCCACCCCAAAACCACCCTAAACCTACCTCATGTTCTCCAGAACCCACAATTTACCCTTTTCCGACATGGTGACCACGGAAAACACAACGAAACAAAACAGAGACCCCAAAACACGTCAAAAACACCCCAAAAAAGAACTGGATCAGAAGACAAAAACCCAAAAACGATGAATTTCCCCCCAAAACCACCCTAAACTCACCTGACCTTCTTCAAAACCCACAAGCCACTCCCATTTACCTTAACGACTAACGAGAACCAAACGAAAACTAACGGAGACCCCAAAACAAGCCAAAAAAAAACAAAAACAAGAACAGGATAACCCCTAAAAGTGAAAGAAAACCCCAAAAAACATAGATAAACACCAAAACCACCCTAAACCTCCCTGATGTTCTCCAAAACCCACGATTTACACTTTTTCACCATGATGACCAACAAGAACCCAACAAAACCCAACGGAGATAACAAAACATGTCAAAAACACCCCAAAAAAGAACGGGACCACCCCAAAAACAGAAGAAAACCCTACAAAAACAGAAGAATTACCCCAACACCATAGATTCACGACCAAAAAAACTTAAACTCACCTGATGTTCTCCAAAACCCACAATTTACACTTTTTCACCATGATGACCAACAAGAACCCAACAAAACCCAACGGAGACCCCAAAACACGTCAAAAACACCCCAAAAAAGAACGAGATCACACCCAAAACTGGAAGAAAATCCAAATACCATGAATCCACCCCAAAAGTCCCCCTAAACCTACCTGATGTTCTCCAAAACCCACAATTTACACTTTTCCACCATGATGACCACGGAAAACCCAACAAAACCCAACGGAGACCACAAAACATGTCAAAAACAACCCTAACAAAAACGGGATCACCCCCAAAACTGGGAGAAAATCACCCAAAACCATAGGTCCACCCCAAAACCACCCTAAACCTACCTGATGTTCTCCAGAACCCACAATTTACTTTTTTTTCACAACAATGACCACAGAAAACCCAAGGAAACCCATCGGAGACCCCAAAACACATCAGAAACACCCCAAAAAAGAACGGGGTCAGAAAAAAAACAACAAAAAAAACTATAAATTTCCCCCAAAATCCAGCCTAAACTCACCTGATCTTCTCCAAAACCCACAATCCACTCCCATTTACCTTAACGACCAACGAGAACCCAACAAAACCCAACGGAGACCCCAAAACACGTCAAAAACACCCCAAACAAGAATGGGATCACCCCCAAAACTGGAAGAAAATTCCCAAAAAACACGGATCCAATCCCAAAACAACCCTAAACCTACCTGATGTTCTCCAAATCCCAAAGTCCACTCCCAACCACCATAAAACCCATTAGGAACTGAACAAAACGCAACGGAAACCACAAAACACCTCAAAAACACCCCAAAAGCGAACCGGATCAGAAGAAAATACATGATTTAACCCCCAAAAAAAACCTTAAACCTACCTGATGTTCTCCTAAATGTACAATCCACTCCCAACCACCATAAAACCCATTAGGAACTGAACAAAACGCAACGGAAACCCCAAAACACGTCAAAAACACCTCAAAAAAGAATTGGATCAGAAGAAAAAACACAAAAAACTATGAATTTCCACCCAAAACCACCCTAAACTCACCTAATCTTCTTCAAAACCCACTATCAATTCCCATTTAACTTAACGACCAACGAGAACCCAACAAAAACCAATGGAGATTCCCAAAAAAGTCAAAAACTCCCCAAACAAGAACGGGATAACCTCTAAAAACGAAAGAAAACACCAAAAAACATAGATCCACCCCAAAACCACCCTAAACCTACCTCATGTTCTCCAGAACCCACAATTTACCCTTTTCCGACATGGTGACCACGGAAAACACAACGAAACAAAACAGAGACCCCAAAACACGTCAAAAACACCCCAAAAAAGAACTGGATCAGAAGACAAAAACCCAAAAACGATGAATTTCCCCCCAAAACCACCCTAAACTCACCTGACCTTCTTCAAAACCCACAAGCCACTCCCATTTACCTTAACGACTAACGAGAACCAAACGAAAACTAACGGAGACCCCAAAACAAGCCAAAAAAAAACAAAAACAAGAACAGGATAACCCCTAAAAGTGAAAGAAAACCCCAAAAAACATAGATAAACACCAAAACCACCCTAAACCTCCCTGATGTTCTCCAAAACCCACGATTTACACTTTTTCACCATGATGACCAACAAGAACCCAACAAAACCCAACGGAGATAACAAAACATGTCAAAAACACCCCAAAAAAGAACGGGACCACCCCAAAAACAGAAGAAAACCCTACAAAAACAGAAGAATTACCCCAACACCATAGATTCACGACCAAAAAAACTTAAACTCACCTGATGTTCTCCAAAACCCACAATTTACACTTTTTCACCATGATGACCAACAAGAACCCAACAAAACCCAACGGAGACCCCAAAACACGTCAAAAACACCCCAAAAAAGAACGAGATCACACCCAAAACTGGAAGAAAATCCAAATACCATGAATCCACCCCAAAAGTCCCCCTAAACCTACCTGATGTTCTCCAAAACCCACAATTTACACTTTTCCACCATGATGACCACGGAAAACCCAACAAAACCCAACGGAGACCACAAAACATGTCAAAAACAACCCTAACAAAAACGGGATCACCCCCAAAACTGGGAGAAAATCACCCAAAACCATAGGTCCACCCCAAAACCACCCTAAACCTACCTGATGTTCTCCAGAACCCACAATTTACTTTTTTTCACAACAATGACCACAGAAAACCCAACGAAACCCATCGGAGACCCCAAAACACATCAGAAACACCCCAAAAAAGAACGGGGTCAGAAAAAAAACAACAAAAAAAACTATAAATTTCCCCCAAAATCCAGCCTAAACTCACCTGATCTTCTCCAAAACCCACAATCCACTCCCATTTACCTTAACGACCAACGAGAACCCAACAAAACCCAACGGAGACCCCAAAACACGTCAAAAACACCCCAAACAAGAATGGGATCACCCCCAAAACTGGAAGAAAATTCCCAAAAAACACGGATCCAATCCCAAAACAACCCTAAACCTACCTGATGTTCTCCAAATCCCAAAGTCCACTCCCAACCACCATAAAACCCATTAGGAACTGAACAAAACGCAACGGAAACCACAAAACACCTCAAAAACACCCCAAAAGCGAACCGGATCAGAAGAAAATACATGATTTAACCCCCAAAAAAAACCTTAAACCTACCTGATGTTCTCCTAAATGTACAATCCACTCCCAACCACCATAAAACCCATTAGGAACTGAACAAAACGCAACGGAAACCCCAAAACACGTCAAAAACACCTCAAAAAAGAATTGGATCAGAAGAAAAAACACAAAAAACTATGAATTTCCACCCAAAACCACCCTAAACTCACCTAATCTTCTTCAAAACCCACTATCAATTCCCATTTAACTTAACGACCAACGAGAACCCAACAAAAACCAATGGAGATTCCCAAAAAAGTCAAAAACTCCCCAAACAAGAACGGGATAACCTCTAAAAACGAAAGAAAACACCAAAAAACATAGATCCACCCCAAAACCACCCTAAACCTACCTCATGTTCTCCAGAACCCACAATTTACCCTTTTCCGACATGGTGACCACGGAAAACACAACGAAACAAAACAGAGACCCCAAAACACGTCAAAAACACCCCAAAAAAGAACTGGATCAGAAGACAAAAACCCAAAAACGATGAATTTCCCCCCAAAACCACCCTAAACTCACCTGACCTTCTTCAAAACCCACAAGCCACTCCCATTTACCTTAACGACTAACGAGAACCAAACGAAAACTAACGGAGACCCCAAAACAAGCCAAAAAAAAACAAAAACAAGAACAGGAAAACCCCTAAAAGTGAAAGAAAACCCCAAAAAACATAGATAAACACCAAAACCACCCTAAACCTCCCTGATGTTCTCCAAAACCCACGATTTACACTTTTTCACCATGATGACCAACAAGAACCCAACAAAACCCAACGGAGATAACAAAACATGTCAAAAACACCCCAAAAAAGAACGGGACCACCCCAAAAACAGAAGAAAACCCTACAAAAACAGAAGAATTACCCCAACACCATAGATTCACGACCAAAAAAACTTAAACTCACCTGATGTTCTCCAAAACCCACAATTTACACTTTTTCACCATGATGACCAACAAGAACCCAACAAAACCCAACGGAGACCCCAAAACACGTCAAAAACACCCCAAAAAAGAACGAGATCACACCCAAAACTGGAAGAAAATCCAAATACCATGAATCCACCCCAAAAGTCCCCCTAAACCTACCTGATGTTCTCCAAAACCCACAATTTACACTTTTCCACCATGATGACCACGGAAAACCCAACAAAACCCAACGGAGACCACAAAACATGTCAAAAACAACCCTAACAAAAACGGGATCACCCCCAAAACTGGGAGAAAATCACCCAAAACCATAGGTCCACCCCAAAACCACCCTAAACCTACCTGATGTTCTCCAGAACCCACAATTTACTTTTTTTTCACAACAATGACCACAGAAAACCCAACGAAACCCATCGGAGACCCCAAAACACATCAGAAACACCCCAAAAAAGAACGGGGTCAGAAAAAAAACAACAAAAAAAACTATAAATTTCCCCCAAAATCCAGCCTAAACTCACCTGATCTTCTCCAAAACCCACAATCCACTCCCATTTACCTTAACGACCAACGAGAACCCAACAAAACCCAACGGAGACCCCAAAACACGTCAAAAACACCCCACACAAGAATGGGATCACCCCCAAAACTGGAAGAAAATTCCCAAAAAACACGGATCCAATCCCAAAACAACCCTAAACCTACCTGATGTTCTCCAAATCCCAAAGTCCACTCCCAACCACCATAAAACCCATTAGGAACTGAACAAAACGCAACGGAAACCACAAAACACCTCAAAAACACCCCAAAAGCGAACCGGATCAGAAGAAAATACATGATTTAACCCCCCAAAAAAACCTTAAACCTACCTGATGTTCTCCTAAATGTACAATCCACTCCCAACCACCATAAAACCCATTAGGAACTGAACAAAACGCAACGGAAACCCCAAAACACGTCAAAAACACCTCAAAAAAGAATTGGATCAGAAGAAAAAACACAAAAAACTATGAATTTCCACCCAAAACCACCCTAAACTCACCTAATCTTCTTCAAAACCCACTATCAATTCCCATTTAACTTAACGACCAACGAGAACCCAACAAAAACCAATGGAGATTCCCAAAAAAGTCAAAAACTCCCCAAACAAGAACGGGATAACCTCTAAAAACGAAAGAAAACACCAAAAAACATAGATCCACCCCAAAACCACCCTAAACCTACCTCATGTTCTCCAGAACCCACAATTTACCCTTTTCCGACATGGTGACCACGGAAAACACAACGAAACAAAACAGAGACCCCAAAACACGTCAAAAACACCCCAAAAAAGAACTGGATCAGAAGACAAAAACCCAAAAACGATGAATTTCCCCCCAAAACCACCCTAAACTCACCTGACCTTCTTCAAAACCCACAAGCCACTCCCATTTACCTTAACGACTAACGAGAACCAAACGAAAACTAACGGAGACCCCAAAACAAGTCAAACAAAAACCAAACAAGAACGGGATAACCCCTAAAAGCGAAAGAAAACCCCAAAAAGCATAGATCAACACCAAAACCACCCTAAACCTACCTGATGTTCTCCAAAACCCACGATTTACACTTTTTCACCATGATGACCAACAAGAACCCAACAAAACCCAACGGAGATAACAAAACATGTCAAAAACACCCCAAAAAAGAACGGGACCACCCCAAAAACAGAAGAAAACCCTACAAAAACAGAAGAATTACCCCAACACCATAGATTCACGACCAAAACTCACCTGATGTTCTCCAAAACCCACAATTTACACTTTTTCACCATGATGACCAACGAGAACCCAACAAAACACAACGGAGACCCCAAAACACGTCAAAAACACCCCAAAAAAGAATAGGATCACCCCAAACACAGAAGAAAATCCTAATACCATGAATCCACCCCAAAAGTCCCCCTAAACCTACCTGAAGTTCTCCAAAACCCACAATTTACACTTTTCCACCATGATGACCACGGAAAACCCAACAAAACCCAACGGAGACCCCAAAACACGTCAAAAACACCCCAAACAAGAATGGGATCACCCCCAAAACTGGAAGAAAATTCCCAAAAAACACGGATCCAATCCCAAAACAACCCTAAACCTACCTGATGTTCTCCAAATCCCAAAGTCCACTCCCAACCACCATAAAACCCATTAGGAACTGAACAAAACGCAACGGAAACCACAAAACACCTCAAAAACACCTCAAAAAAGAATTGGATCAGAAGAAAAAACACAAAAAACTATGAATTTCCACCCAAAACCACCCTAAACTCACCTAATCTTCTTCAAAACCCACTATCAATTCCCATTTAACTTAACGACCAACGAGAACCCAACAAAAACCAATGGAGATTCCCAAAAAAGTCAAAAACTCCCCAAACAAGAACGGGATAACCTCTAAAAACGAAAGAAAACACCAAAAAACATAGATCCACCCCAAAACCACCCTAAACCTACCTCATGTTCTCCAGAACCCACAATTTACCCTTTTCCGACATGGTGACCACGGAAAACACAACGAAACAAAACAGAGACCCCAAAACACGTCAAAAACACCCCAAAAAACTGGATCAGAAGACAAAAACCCAAAAACGATGAATTTCCCCCCAAAACCACCCTAAACTCACCTGACCTTCTTCAAAACCCACAAGCCACTCCCATTTACCTTAACGACTAACGAGAACCAAACGAAAACTAACGGAGACCCCAAAACAAGCCAAAAAAAAACAAAAACAAGAACAGGATAACCCCTAAAAGTGAAAGAAAACCCCAAAAAACATAGATAAACACCAAAACCACCCTAAACCTCCCTGATGTTCTCCAAAACCCACGATTTACACTTTTTCACCATGATGACCAACAAGAACCCAACAAAACCCAACGGAGATAACAAAACATGTCAAAAACACCCCAAAAAAGAACGGGACCACCCCAAAAACAGAAGAAAACCCTACAAAAACAGAAGAATTACCCCAACACCATAGATTCACGACCAAAAAAACTTAAACTCACCTGATGTTCTCCAAAACCCACAATTTACACTTTTTCACCATGATGACCAACAAGAACCCAACAAAACCCAACGGAGACCCCAAAACACGTCAAAAACACCCCAAAAAAGAACGAGATCACACCCAAAACTGGAAGAAAATCCAAATACCATGAATCCACCCCAAAAGTCCCCCTAAACCTACCTGAAGTTCTCCAAAACCCACAATTTACACTTTTCCACCATGATGACCACGGAAAACCCAACAAAACCCAACGGAGACCACAAAACATGTCAAAAACAACCCTAACTAAAACGGGATCATCCCCAAAACTGGGAGAAAATCACCCAAAACCATAGGTCCACCCCAAAACCACCCTAAACCTACCTGATGTTCTCCAGAACCCACAATTTACTTTTTTTCACAACAATGACCACAGAAAACCCAACGAAACCCATCGGAGACCCCAAAACACATCAGAAACACCCCAAAAAAGAACGGGGTCAGAAAAAAAACAACAAAAAAAACTATAAATTTCCCCCAAAATCCAGCCTAAACTCACCTGATCTTCTCCAAAACCCACAATCCACTCCCATTTACCTTAACGACCAACGAGAACCCAACAAAACCCAACGGAGACCCCAAAACACGTCAAAAACACCCCAAACAAGAATGGGATCACCCCCAAAACTGGAAGAAAATTCCCAAAAAACACGGATCCAATCCCAAAACAACCCTAAACCTACCTGATGTTCTCCAAATCCCAAAGTCCACTCCCAACCACCATAAAACCCATTAGGAACTGAACAAAACGCAACGGAAACCACAAAACACCTCAAAAACACCCCAAAAGCGAACCGGATCAGAAGAAAATACATGATTTAACCCCCCAAAAAAACCTTAAACCTACCTGATGTTCTCCTAAATGTACAATCCACTCCCAACCACCATAAAACCCATTAGGAACTGAACAAAACGCAACGGAAACCCCAAAACACGTCAAAAACACCTCAAAAAAGAATTGGATCAGAAGAAAAAACACAAAAAACTATGAATTTCCACCCAAAACCACCCTAAACTCACCTAATCTTCTTCAAAACCCACTATCAATTCCCATTTAACTTAACGACCAACGAGAACCCAACAAAAACCAATGGAGATTCCCAAAAAAGTCAAAAACTCCCCAAACAAGAACGGGATAACCTCTAAAAACGAAAGAAAACACCAAAAAACATAGATCCACCCCAAAACCACCCTAAACCTACCTCATGTTCTCCAGAACCCACAATTTACCCTTTTCCGACATGGTGACCACGGAAAACACAACGAAACAAAACAGAGACCCCAAAACACGTCAAAAACACCCCAAAAAAGAACTGGATCAGAAGACAAAAACCCAAAAACGATGAATTTCCCCCCAAAACCACCCTAAACTCACCTGACCTTCTTCAAAACCCACAAGCCACTCCCATTTACCTTAACGACTAACGAGAACCAAACGAAAACTAACGGAGACCCCAAAACAAGTCAAACAAAAACCAAACAAGAACGGGATAACCCCTAAAAGCGAAAGAAAACCCCAAAAAGCATAGATCAACACCAAAACCACCCTAAACCTACCTGATGTTCTCCAAAACCCACGATTTACACTTTTTCACCATGATGACCAACAAGAACCCAACAAAACCCAACGGAGATAACAAAACATGTCAAAAACACCCCAAAAAAGAACGGGACCACCCCAAAAACAGAAGAAAACCCTACAAAAACAGAAGAATTACCCCAACACCATAGATTCACGACCAAAACTCACCTGATGTTCTCCAAAACCCACAATTTACACTTTTTCACCATGATGACCAACGAGAACCCAACAAAACACAACGGAGACCCCAAAACACGTCAAAAACACCCCAAAAAAGAATAGGATCACCCCAAACACAGAAGAAAATCCTAATACCATGAATCCACCCCAAAAGTCCCCCTAAACCTACCTGAAGTTCTCCAAAACCCACAATTTACACTTTTCCACCATGATGACCACGGAAAACCCAACAAAACCCAACGGAGACCCCAAAACACGTCAAAAACACCCCAAACAAGAATGGGATCACCCCCAAAACTGGAAGAAAATTCCCAAAAAACACGGATCCAATCCCAAAACAACCCTAAACCTACCTGATGTTCTCCAAATCCCAAAGTCCACTCCCAACCACCATAAAACCCATTAGGAACTGAACAAAACGCAACGGAAACCACAAAACACCTCAAAAACACCCCCAAAGCGAACCGGATCAGAAGAAAATACATGATTTAACCCCCCAAAAAAACCTTAAACCTACCTGATGTTCTCCTAAATGTACAATCCACTCCCAACCACCATAAAACCCATTAGGAACTGAACAAAACGCAACGGAAACCCCAAAACACGTCAAAAACACCTCAAAAAAGAATTGGATCAGAAGAAAAAACACAAAAAACTATGAATTTCCACCCAAAACCACCCTAAACTCACCTAATCTTCTTCAAAACCCACTATCAATTCCCATTTAACTTAACGACCAACGAGAACCCAACAAAAACCAATGGAGATTCCCAAAAAAGTCAAAAACTCCCCAAACAAGAACGGGATAACCTCTAAAAACGAAAGAAAACACCAAAAAACATAGATCCACCCCAAAACCACCCTAAACCTACCTCATGTTCTCCAGAACCCACAATTTACCCTTTTCCGACATGGTGACCACGGAAAACACAACGAAACAAAACAGAGACCCCAAAACACGTCAAAAACACCCCAAAAAACTGGATCAGAAGACAAAAACCCAAAAACGATGAATTTCCCCCCAAAACCACCCTAAACTCACCTGACCTTCTTCAAAACCCACAAGCCACTCCCATTTACCTTAACGACTAACGAGAACCAAACGAAAACTAACGGAGACCCCAAAACAAGCCAAAAAAAAACAAAAACAAGAACAGGATAACCCCTAAAAGTGAAAGAAAACCCCAAAAAACATAGATAAACACCAAAACCACCCTAAACCTCCCTGATGTTCTCCAAAACCCACGATTTACACTTTTTCACCATGATGACCAACAAGAACCCAACAAAACCCAACGGAGATAACAAAACATGTCAAAAACACCCCAAAAAAGAACGGGACCACCCCAAAAACAGAAGAAAACCCTACAAAAACAGAAGAATTACCCCAACACCATAGATTCACGACCAAAAAAACTTAAACTCACCTGATGTTCTCCAAAACCCACAATTTACACTTTTTCACCATGATGACCAACAAGAACCCAACAAAACCCAACGGAGACCCCAAAACACGTCAAAAACACCCCAAAAAAGAACGAGATCACACCCAAAACTGGAAGAAAATCCAAATACCATGAATCCACCCCAAAAGTCCCCCTAAACCTACCTGAAGTTCTCCAAAACCCACAATTTACACTTTTCCACCATGATGACCACGGAAAACCCAACAAAACCCAACGGAGACCACAAAACATGTCAAAAACAACCCTAACTAAAACGGGATCATCCCCAAAACTGGGAGAAAATCACCCAAAACCATAGGTCCACCCCAAAACCACCCTAAACCTACCTGATGTTCTCCAGAACCCACAATTTACTTTTTTTCACAACAATGACCACAGAAAACCCAACGAAACCCATCGGAGACCCCAAAACACATCAGAAACACCCCAAAAAAGAACGGGGTCAGAAAAAAAACAACAAAAAAAACTATAAATTTCCCCCAAAATCCAGCCTAAACTCACCTGATCTTCTCCAAAACCCACAATCCACTCCCATTTACCTTAACGACCAACGAGAACCCAACAAAACCCAACGGAGACCCCAAAACACGTCAAAAACACCCCAAACAAGAATGGGATCACCCCCAAAACTGGAAGAAAATTCCCAAAAAACACGGATCCAATCCCAAAACAACCCTAAACCTACCTGATGTTCTCCAAATCCCAAAGTCCACTCCCAACCACCATAAAACCCATTAGGAACTGAACAAAACGCAACGGAAACCACAAAACACCTCAAAAACACCCCAAAAGCGAACCGGATCAGAAGAAAATACATGATTTAACCCCCCAAAAAAACCTTAAACCTACCTGATGTTCTCCTAAATGTACAATCCACTCCCAACCACCATAAAACCCATTAGGAACTGAACAAAACGCAACGGAAACCCCAAAACACGTCAAAAACACCTCAAAAAAGAATTGGATCAGAAGAAAAAACACAAAAAACTATGAATTTCCACCCAAAACCACCCTAAACTCACCTAATCTTCTTCAAAACCCACTATCAATTCCCATTTAACTTAACGACCAACGAGAACCCAACAAAAACCAATGGAGATTCCCAAAAAAGTCAAAAACTCCCCAAACAAGAACGGGATAACCTCTAAAAACGAAAGAAAACACCAAAAAACATAGATCCACCCCAAAACCACCCTAAACCTACCTCATGTTCTCCAGAACCCACAATTTACCCTTTTCCGACATGGTGACCACGGAAAACACAACGAAACAAAACAGAGACCCCAAAACACGTCAAAAACACCCCAAAAAAGAACTGGATCAGAAGACAAAAACCCAAAAACGATGAATTTCCCCCCAAAACCACCCTAAACTCACCTGACCTTCTTCAAAACCCACAAGCCACTCCCATTTACCTTAACGACTAACGAGAACCAAACGAAAACTAACGGAGACCCCAAAACAAGCCAAAAAAAAACAAAAACAAGAACAGGATAACCCCTAAAAGTGAAAGAAAACCCCAAAAAACATAGATAAACACCAAAACCACCCTAAACCTCCCTGATGTTCTCCAAAACCCACGATTTACACTTTTTCACCATGATGACCAACAAGAACCCAACAAAACCCAACGGAGATAACAAAACATGTCAAAAACACCCCAAAAAAGAACGGGACCACCCCAAAAACAGAAGAAAACCCTACAAAAACAGAAGAATTACCCCAACACCATAGATTCACGACCAAAAAAACTTAAACTCACCTGATGTTCTCCAAAACCCACAATTTACACTTTTTCACCATGATGACCAACAAGAACCCAACAAAACCCAACGGAGACCCCAAAACACGTCAAAAACACCCCAAAAAAGAACGAGATCACACCCAAAACTGGAAGAAAATCCAAATACCATGAATCCACCCCAAAAGTCCCCCTAAACCTACCTGATGTTCTCCAAAACCCACAATTTACACTTTTCCACCATGATGACCACGGAAAACCCAACAAAACCCAACGGAGACCACAAAACATGTCAAAAACAACCCTAACAAAAACGGGATCACCCCCAAAACTGGGAGAAAATCACCCAAAACCATAGGTCCACCCCAAAACCACCCTAAACCTACCTGATGTTCTCCAGAACCCACAATTTACTTTTTTTTCACAACAATGACCACAGAAAACCCAACGAAACCCATCGGAGACCCCAAAACACATCAGAAACACCCCAAAAAAGAACGGGGTCAGAAAAAAAACAACAAAAAAAACTATAAATTTCCCCCAAAATCCAGCCTAAACTCACCTGATCTTCTCCAAAACCCACAATCCACTCCCATTTACCTTAACGACCAACGAGAACCCAACAAAACCCAACGGAGACCCCAAAACACGTCAAAAACACCCCACACAAGAATGGGATCACCCCCAAAACTGGAAGAAAATTCCCAAAAAACACGGATCCAATCCCAAAACAACCCTAAACCTACCTGATGTTCTCCAAATCCCAAAGTCCACTCCCAACCACCATAAAACCCATTAGGAACTGAACAAAACGCAACGGAAACCACAAAACACCTCAAAAACACCCCCAAAGCGAACCGGATCAGAAGAAAATACATGATTTAACCCCCCAAAAAAACCTTAAACCTACCTGATGTTCTCCTAAATGTACAATCCACTCCCAACCACCATAAAACCCATTAGGAACTGAACAAAATGCAACGGAAACCCCAAAACACGTCAAAAACACCTCAAAAAAGAATTGGATCAGAAGAAAAAACACAAAAAACTATGAATTTCCACCCAAAACCACCCTAAACTCACCTAATCTTCTTCAAAACCCACTATCAATTCCCATTTAACTTAACGACCAACGAGAACCCAACAAAAACCAATGGAGATTCCCAAAAAAGTCAAAAACTCCCCAAACAAGAACGGGATAACCTCTAAAAACGAAAGAAAACACCAAAAAACATAGATCCACCCCAAAACCACCCTAAACCTACCTCATGTTCTCCAGAACCCACAATTTACCCTTTTCCGACATGGTGACCACGGAAAACACAACGAAACAAAACAGAGACCCCAAAACACGTCAAAAACACCCCAAAAAAGAACTGGATCAGAAGACAAAAACCCAAAAACGATGAATTTCCCCCCAAAACCACCCTAAACTCACCTGACCTTCTTCAAAACCCACAAGCCACTCCCATTTACCTTAACGACTAACGAGAACCAAACGAAAACTAACGGAGACCCCAAAACAAGTCAAACAAAAACCAAACAAGAACGGGATAACCCCTAAAAGCGAAAGAAAACCCCAAAAAGCATAGATCAACACCAAAACCACCCTAAACCTCCCTGATGTTCTCCAAAACCCACGATTTACACTTTTTCACCATGATGACCAACAAGAACCCAACAAAACCCAACGGAGATAACAAAACATGTCAAAAACACCCCAAAAAAGAACGGGACCACCCCAAAAACAGAAGAAAACCCTACAAAAACAGAAGAATTACCCCAACACCATAGATTCACGACCAAAAAAACTTAAACTCACCTGATGTTCTCCAAAACCCACAATTTACACTTTTTCACCATGATGACCAACAAGAACCCAACAAAACCCAACGGAGACCCCAAAACACGTCAAAAACACCCCAAAAAAGAACGAGATCACACCCAAAACTGGAAGAAAATCCAAATACCATGAATCCACCCCAAAAGTCCCCCTAAACCTACCTGATGTTCTCCAAAACCCACAATTTACACTTTTCCACCATGATGACCACGGAAAACCCAACAAAACCCAACGGAGACCACAAAACATGTCAAAAACAACCCTAACAAAAACGGGATCACCCCCAAAACTGGGAGAAAATCACCCAAAACCATAGGTCCACCCCAAAACCACCCTAAACCTACCTGATGTTCTCCAGAACCCACAATTTACTTTTTTTTCACAACAATGACCACAGAAAACCCAACGAAACCCATCGGAGACCCCAAAACACATCAGAAACACCCCAAAAAAGAACGGGGTCAGAAAAAAAACAACAAAAAAAACTATAAATTTCCCCCAAAATCCAGCCTAAACTCACCTGATCTTCTCCAAAACCCACAATCCACTCCCATTTACCTTAACGACCAACGAGAACCCAACAAAACCCAACGGAGACCCCAAAACACGTCAAAAACACCCCACACAAGAATGGGATCACCCCCAAAACTGGAAGAAAATTCCCAAAAAACACGGATCCAATCCCAAAACAACCCTAAACCTACCTGATGTTCTCCAAATCCCAAAGTCCACTCCCAACCACCATAAAACCCATTAGGAACTGAACAAAACGCAACGGAAACCACAAAACACCTCAAAAACACCCCCAAAGCGAACCGGATCAGAAGAAAATACATGATTTAACCCCCCAAAAAAACCTTAAACCTACCTGATGTTCTCCTAAATGTACAATCCACTCCCAACCACCATAAAACCCATTAGGAACTGAACAAAATGCAACGGAAACCCCAAAACACGTCAAAAACACCTCAAAAAAGAATTGGATCAGAAGAAAAAACACAAAAAACTATGAATTTCCACCCAAAACCACCCTAAACTCACCTAATCTTCTTCAAAACCCACTATCAATTCCCATTTAACTTAACGACCAACGAGAACCCAACAAAAACCAATGGAGATTCCCAAAAAAGTCAAAAACTCCCCAAACAAGAACGGGATAACCTCTAAAAACGAAAGAAAACACCAAAAAACATAGATCCACCCCAAAACCACCCTAAACCTACCTCATGTTCTCCAGAACCCACAATTTACCCTTTTCCGACATGGTGACCACGGAAAACACAACGAAACAAAACAGAGACCCCAAAACACGTCAAAAACACCCCAAAAAAGAACTGGATCAGAAGACAAAAACCCAAAAACGATGAATTTCCCCCCAAAACCACCCTAAACTCACCTGACCTTCTTCAAAACCCACAAGCCACTCCCATTTACCTTAACGACTAACGAGAACCAAACGAAAACTAACGGAGACCCCAAAACAAGTCAAACAAAAACCAAACAAGAACGGGATAACCCCTAAAAGCGAAAGAAAACCCCAAAAAGCATAGATCAACACCAAAACCACCCTAAACCTACCTGATGTTCTCCAAAACCCACGATTTACACTTTTTCACCATGATGACCAACAAGAACCCAACAAAACCCAACGGAGATAACAAAACATGTCAAAAACACCCCAAAAAAGAACGGGACCACCCCAAAAACAGAAGAAAACCCTACAAAAACAGAAGAATTACCCCAACACCATAGATTCACGACCAAAACTCACCTGATGTTCTCCAAAACCCACAATTTACACTTTTTCACCATGATGACCAACGAGAACCCAACAAAACACAACGGAGACCCCAAAACACGTCAAAAACACCCCAAAAAAGAATAGGATCACCCCAAACACAGAAGAAAATCCTAATACCATGAATCCACCCCAAAAGTCCCCCTAAACCTACCTGAAGTTCTCCAAAACCCACAATTTACACTTTTCCACCATGATGACCACGGAAAACCCAACAAAACCCAACGGAGACCCCAAAACACGTCAAAAACACCCCAAACAAGAATGGGATCACCCCCAAAACTGGAAGAAAATTCCCAAAAAACACGGATCCAATCCCAAAACAACCCTAAACCTACCTGATGTTCTCCAAATCCCAAAGTCCACTCCCAACCACCATAAAACCCATTAGGAACTGAACAAAACGCAACGGAAACCACAAAACACCTCAAAAACACCCCAAAAGCGAACCGGATCAGAAGAAAATACATGATTTAACCCCCCAAAAAAACCTTAAACCTACCTGATGTTCTCCTAAATGTACAATCCACTCCCAACCACCATAAAACCCATTAGGAACTGAACAAAATGCAACGGAAACCCCAAAACACGTCAAAAACACCTCAAAAAAGAATTGGATCAGAAGAAAAAACACAAAAAACTATGAATTTCCACCCAAAACCACCCTAAACTCACCTAATCTTCTTCAAAACCCACTATCAATTCCCATTTAACTTAACGACCAACGAGAACCCAACAAAAACCAATGGAGATTCCCAAAAAAGTCAAAAACTCCCCAAACAAGAACGGGATAACCTCTAAAAACGAAAGAAAACACCAAAAAACATAGATCCACCCCAAAACCACCCTAAACCTACCTCATGTTCTCCAGAACCCACAATTTACCCTTTTCCGACATGGTGACCACGGAAAACACAACGAAACAAAACAGAGACCCCAAAACACGTCAAAAACACCCCAAAAAAGAACTGGATCAGAAGACAAAAACCCAAAAACGATGAATTTCCCCCCAAAACCACCCTAAACTCACCTGACCTTCTTCAAAACCCACAAGCCACTCCCATTTACCTTAACGACTAACGAGAACCAAACGAAAACTAACGGAGACCCCAAAACAAGCCAAAAAAAAACAAAAACAAGAACAGGATAACCCCTAAAAGTGAAAGAAAACCCCAAAAAACATAGATAAACACCAAAACCACCCTAAACCTCCCTGATGTTCTCCAAAACCCACGATTTACACTTTTTCACCATGATGACCAACAAGAACCCAACAAAACCCAACGGAGATAACAAAACATGTCAAAAACACCCCAAAAAAGAACGGGACCACCCCAAAAACAGAAGAAAACCCTACAAAAACAGAAGAATTACCCCAACACCATAGATTCACGACCAAAAAAACTTAAACTCACCTGATGTTCTCCAAAACCCACAATTTACACTTTTTCACCATGATGACCAACAAGAACCCAACAAAACCCAACGGAGACCCCAAAACACGTCAAAAACACCCCAAAAAAGAACGAGATCACACCCAAAACTGGAAGAAAATCCAAATACCATGAATCCACCCCAAAAGTCCCCCTAAACCTACCTGATGTTCTCCAAAACCCACAATTTACACTTTTCCACCATGATGACCACGGAAAACCCAACAAAACCCAACGGAGACCACAAAACATGTCAAAAACAACCCTAACAAAAACGGGATCACCCCCAAAACTGGGAGAAAATCACCCAAAACCATAGGTCCACCCCAAAACCACCCTAAACCTACCTGATGTTCTCCAGAACCCACAATTTACTTTTTTTTCACAACAATGACCACAGAAAACCCAAGGAAACCCATCGGAGACCCCAAAACACATCAGAAACACCCCAAAAAAGAACGGGGTCAGAAAAAAAACAACAAAAAAAACTATAAATTTCCCCCAAAATCCAGCCTAAACTCACCTGATCTTCTCCAAAACCCACAATCCACTCCCATTTACCTTAACGACCAACGAGAACCCAACAAAACCCAACGGAGACCCCAAAACACGTCAAAAACACCCCAAACAAGAATGGGATCACCCCCAAAACTGGAAGAAAATTCCCAAAAAACACGGATCCAATCCCAAAACAACCCTAAACCTACCTGATGTTCTCCAAATCCCAAAGTCCACTCCCAACCACCATAAAACCCATTAGGAACTGAACAAAACGCAACGGAAACCACAAAACACCTCAAAAACACCCCAAAAGCGAACCGGATCAGAAGAAAATACATGATTTAACCCCCAAAAAAAACCTTAAACCTACCTGATGTTCTCCTAAATGTACAATCCACTCCCAACCACCATAAAACCCATTAGGAACTGAACAAAACGCAACGGAAACCCCAAAACACGTCAAAAACACCTCAAAAAAGAATTGGATCAGAAGAAAAAACACAAAAAACTATGAATTTCCACCCAAAACCACCCTAAACTCACCTAATCTTCTTCAAAACCCACTATCAATTCCCATTTAACTTAACGACCAACGAGAACCCAACAAAAACCAATGGAGATTCCCAAAAAAGTCAAAAACTCCCCAAACAAGAACGGGATAACCTCTAAAAACGAAAGAAAACACCAAAAAACATAGATCCACCCCAAAACCACCCTAAACCTACCTCATGTTCTCCAGAACCCACAATTTACCCTTTTCCGACATGGTGACCACGGAAAACACAACGAAACAAAACAGAGACCCCAAAACACGTCAAAAACACCCCAAAAAAGAACTGGATCAGAAGACAAAAACCCAAAAACGATGAATTTCCCCCCAAAACCACCCTAAACTCACCTGACCTTCTTCAAAACCCACAAGCCACTCCCATTTACCTTAACGACTAACGAGAACCAAACGAAAACTAACGGAGACCCCAAAACAAGCCAAAAAAAAACAAAAACAAGAACAGGATAACCCCTAAAAGTGAAAGAAAACCCCAAAAAACATAGATAAACACCAAAACCACCCTAAACCTCCCTGATGTTCTCCAAAACCCACGATTTACACTTTTTCACCATGATGACCAACAAGAACCCAACAAAACCCAACGGAGATAACAAAACATGTCAAAAACACCCCAAAAAAGAACGGGACCACCCCAAAAACAGAAGAAAACCCTACAAAAACAGAAGAATTACCCCAACACCATAGATTCACGACCAAAAAAACTTAAACTCACCTGATGTTCTCCA
Organism: Aythya ferina; assembly: GCF_964211825.1. NCBI lineage: Eukaryota > Metazoa > Chordata > Aves > Anseriformes > Anatidae > Aythya > Aythya ferina. The sequence goes on from NW_028181426.1 coordinate 283,898, forward strand.
AAACCCACAATTTACACTTTTTCACCATGATGACCAACAAGAACCCAACAAAACCCAACGGAGACCCCAAAACACGTCAAAAACACCCCAAAAAAGAACGAGATCACACCCAAAACTGGAAGAAAATCCAAATACCATGAATCCACCCCAAAAGTCCCCCTAAACCTACCTGATGTTCTCCAAAACCCACAATTTACACTTTTCCACCATGATGACCACGGAAAACCCAACAAAACCCAACGGAGACCACAAAACATGTCAAAAACAACCCTAACAAAAACGGGATCACCCCCAAAACTGGGAGAAAATCACCCAAAACCATAGGTCCACCCCAAAACCACCCTAAACCTACCTGATGTTCTCCAGAACCCACAATTTACTTTTTTTCACAACAATGACCACAGAAAACCCAACGAAACCCATCGGAGACCCCAAAACACATCAGAAACACCCCAAAAAAGAACGGGGTCAGAAAAAAAACAACAAAAAAAACTATAAATTTCCCCCAAAATCCAGCCTAAACTCACCTGATCTTCTCCAAAACCCACAATCCACTCCCATTTACCTTAACGACCAACGAGAACCCAACAAAACCCAACGGAGACCCCAAAACACGTCAAAAACACCCCAAACAAGAATGGGATCACCCCCAAAACTGGAAGAAAATTCCCAAAAAACACGGATCCAATCCCAAAACAACCCTAAACCTACCTGATGTTCTCCAAATCCCAAAGTCCACTCCCAACCACCATAAAACCCATTAGGAACTGAACAAAACGCAACGGAAACCACAAAACACCTCAAAAACACCCCAAAAGCGAACCGGATCAGAAGAAAATACATGATTTAACCCCCAAAAAAAACCTTAAACCTACCTGATGTTCTCCTAAATGTACAATCCACTCCCAACCACCATAAAACCCATTAGGAACTGAACAAAACGCAACGGAAACCCCAAAACACGTCAAAAACACCTCAAAAAAGAATTGGATCAGAAGAAAAAACACAAAAAACTATGAATTTCCACCCAAAACCACCCTAAACTCACCTAATCTTCTTCAAAACCCACTATCAATTCCCATTTAACTTAACGACCAACGAGAACCCAACAAAAACCAATGGAGATTCCCAAAAAAGTCAAAAACTCCCCAAACAAGAACGGGATAACCTCTAAAAACGAAAGAAAACACCAAAAAACATAGATCCACCCCAAAACCACCCTAAACCTACCTCATGTTCTCCAGAACCCACAATTTACCCTTTTCCGACATGGTGACCACGGAAAACACAACGAAACAAAACAGAGACCCCAAAACACGTCAAAAACACCCCAAAAAAGAACTGGATCAGAAGACAAAAACCCAAAAACGATGAATTTCCCCCCAAAACCACCCTAAACTCACCTGACCTTCTTCAAAACCCACAAGCCACTCCCATTTACCTTAACGACTAACGAGAACCAAACGAAAACTAACGGAGACCCCAAAACAAGCCAAAAAAAAACAAAAACAAGAACAGGAAAACCCCTAAAAGTGAAAGAAAACCCCAAAAAACATAGATAAACACCAAAACCACCCTAAACCTCCCTGATGTTCTCCAAAACCCACGATTTACACTTTTTCACCATGATGACCAACAAGAACCCAACAAAACCCAACGGAGATAACAAAACATGTCAAAAACACCCCAAAAAAGAACGGGACCACCCCAAAAACAGAAGAAAACCCTACAAAAACAGAAGAATTACCCCAACACCATAGATTCACGACCAAAAAAACTTAAACTCACCTGATGTTCTCCAAAACCCACAATTTACACTTTTTCACCATGATGACCAACAAGAACCCAACAAAACCCAACGGAGACCCCAAAACACGTCAAAAACACCCCAAAAAAGAACGAGATCACACCCAAAACTGGAAGAAAATCCAAATACCATGAATCCACCCCAAAAGTCCCCCTAAACCTACCTGATGTTCTCCAAAACCCACAATTTACACTTTTCCACCATGATGACCACGGAAAACCCAACAAAACCCAACGGAGACCACAAAACATGTCAAAAACAACCCTAACAAAAACGGGATCACCCCCAAAACTGGGAGAAAATCACCCAAAACCATAGGTCCACCCCAAAACCACCCTAAACCTACCTGATGTTCTCCAGAACCCACAATTTACTTTTTTTTCACAACAATGACCACAGAAAACCCAACGAAACCCATCGGAGACCCCAAAACACATCAGAAACACCCCAAAAAAGAACGGGGTCAGAAAAAAAACAACAAAAAAAACTATAAATTTCCCCCAAAATCCAGCCTAAACTCACCTGATCTTCTCCAAAACCCACAATCCACTCCCATTTACCTTAACGACCAACGAGAACCCAACAAAACCCAACGGAGACCCCAAAACACGTCAAAAACACCCCACACAAGAATGGGATCACCCCCAAAACTGGAAGAAAATTCCCAAAAAACACGGATCCAATCCCAAAACAACCCTAAACCTACCTGATGTTCTCCAAATCCCAAAGTCCACTCCCAACCACCATAAAACCCATTAGGAACTGAACAAAACGCAACGGAAACCACAAAACACCTCAAAAACACCCCAAAAGCGAACCGGATCAGAAGAAAATACATGATTTAACCCCCCAAAAAAACCTTAAACCTACCTGATGTTCTCCTAAATGTACAATCCACTCCCAACCACCATAAAACCCATTAGGAACTGAACAAAACGCAACGGAAACCCCAAAACACGTCAAAAACACCTCAAAAAAGAATTGGATCAGAAGAAAAAACACAAAAAACTATGAATTTCCACCCAAAACCACCCTAAACTCACCTAATCTTCTTCAAAACCCACTATCAATTCCCATTTAACTTAACGACCAACGAGAACCCAACAAAAACCAATGGAGATTCCCAAAAAAGTCAAAAACTCCCCAAACAAGAACGGGATAACCTCTAAAAACGAAAGAAAACACCAAAAAACATAGATCCACCCCAAAACCACCCTAAACCTACCTCATGTTCTCCAGAACCCACAATTTACCCTTTTCCGACATGGTGACCACGGAAAACACAACGAAACAAAACAGAGACCCCAAAACACGTCAAAAACACCCCAAAAAAGAACTGGATCAGAAGACAAAAACCCAAAAACGATGAATTTCCCCCCAAAACCACCCTAAACTCACCTGACCTTCTTCAAAACCCACAAGCCACTCCCATTTACCTTAACGACTAACGAGAACCAAACGAAAACTAACGGAGACCCCAAAACAAGTCAAACAAAAACCAAACAAGAACGGGATAACCCCTAAAAGCGAAAGAAAACCCCAAAAAGCATAGATCAACACCAAAACCACCCTAAACCTACCTGATGTTCTCCAAAACCCACGATTTACACTTTTTCACCATGATGACCAACAAGAACCCAACAAAACCCAACGGAGATAACAAAACATGTCAAAAACACCCCAAAAAAGAACGGGACCACCCCAAAAACAGAAGAAAACCCTACAAAAACAGAAGAATTACCCCAACACCATAGATTCACGACCAAAACTCACCTGATGTTCTCCAAAACCCACAATTTACACTTTTTCACCATGATGACCAACGAGAACCCAACAAAACACAACGGAGACCCCAAAACACGTCAAAAACACCCCAAAAAAGAATAGGATCACCCCAAACACAGAAGAAAATCCTAATACCATGAATCCACCCCAAAAGTCCCCCTAAACCTACCTGAAGTTCTCCAAAACCCACAATTTACACTTTTCCACCATGATGACCACGGAAAACCCAACAAAACCCAACGGAGACCCCAAAACACGTCAAAAACACCCCAAACAAGAATGGGATCACCCCCAAAACTGGAAGAAAATTCCCAAAAAACACGGATCCAATCCCAAAACAACCCTAAACCTACCTGATGTTCTCCAAATCCCAAAGTCCACTCCCAACCACCATAAAACCCATTAGGAACTGAACAAAACGCAACGGAAACCACAAAACACCTCAAAAACACCTCAAAAAAGAATTGGATCAGAAGAAAAAACACAAAAAACTATGAATTTCCACCCAAAACCACCCTAAACTCACCTAATCTTCTTCAAAACCCACTATCAATTCCCATTTAACTTAACGACCAACGAGAACCCAACAAAAACCAATGGAGATTCCCAAAAAAGTCAAAAACTCCCCAAACAAGAACGGGATAACCTCTAAAAACGAAAGAAAACACCAAAAAACATAGATCCACCCCAAAACCACCCTAAACCTACCTCATGTTCTCCAGAACCCACAATTTACCCTTTTCCGACATGGTGACCACGGAAAACACAACGAAACAAAACAGAGACCCCAAAACACGTCAAAAACACCCCAAAAAACTGGATCAGAAGACAAAAACCCAAAAACGATGAATTTCCCCCCAAAACCACCCTAAACTCACCTGACCTTCTTCAAAACCCACAAGCCACTCCCATTTACCTTAACGACTAACGAGAACCAAACGAAAACTAACGGAGACCCCAAAACAAGCCAAAAAAAAACAAAAACAAGAACAGGATAACCCCTAAAAGTGAAAGAAAACCCCAAAAAACATAGATAAACACCAAAACCACCCTAAACCTCCCTGATGTTCTCCAAAACCCACGATTTACACTTTTTCACCATGATGACCAACAAGAACCCAACAAAACCCAACGGAGATAACAAAACATGTCAAAAACACCCCAAAAAAGAACGGGACCACCCCAAAAACAGAAGAAAACCCTACAAAAACAGAAGAATTACCCCAACACCATAGATTCACGACCAAAAAAACTTAAACTCACCTGATGTTCTCCAAAACCCACAATTTACACTTTTTCACCATGATGACCAACAAGAACCCAACAAAACCCAACGGAGACCCCAAAACACGTCAAAAACACCCCAAAAAAGAACGAGATCACACCCAAAACTGGAAGAAAATCCAAATACCATGAATCCACCCCAAAAGTCCCCCTAAACCTACCTGAAGTTCTCCAAAACCCACAATTTACACTTTTCCACCATGATGACCACGGAAAACCCAACAAAACCCAACGGAGACCACAAAACATGTCAAAAACAACCCTAACTAAAACGGGATCATCCCCAAAACTGGGAGAAAATCACCCAAAACCATAGGTCCACCCCAAAACCACCCTAAACCTACCTGATGTTCTCCAGAACCCACAATTTACTTTTTTTCACAACAATGACCACAGAAAACCCAACGAAACCCATCGGAGACCCCAAAACACATCAGAAACACCCCAAAAAAGAACGGGGTCAGAAAAAAAACAACAAAAAAAACTATAAATTTCCCCCAAAATCCAGCCTAAACTCACCTGATCTTCTCCAAAACCCACAATCCACTCCCATTTACCTTAACGACCAACGAGAACCCAACAAAACCCAACGGAGACCCCAAAACACGTCAAAAACACCCCAAACAAGAATGGGATCACCCCCAAAACTGGAAGAAAATTCCCAAAAAACACGGATCCAATCCCAAAACAACCCTAAACCTACCTGATGTTCTCCAAATCCCAAAGTCCACTCCCAACCACCATAAAACCCATTAGGAACTGAACAAAACGCAACGGAAACCACAAAACACCTCAAAAACACCCCAAAAGCGAACCGGATCAGAAGAAAATACATGATTTAACCCCCCAAAAAAACCTTAAACCTACCTGATGTTCTCCTAAATGTACAATCCACTCCCAACCACCATAAAACCCATTAGGAACTGAACAAAACGCAACGGAAACCCCAAAACACGTCAAAAACACCTCAAAAAAGAATTGGATCAGAAGAAAAAACACAAAAAACTATGAATTTCCACCCAAAACCACCCTAAACTCACCTAATCTTCTTCAAAACCCACTATCAATTCCCATTTAACTTAACGACCAACGAGAACCCAACAAAAACCAATGGAGATTCCCAAAAAAGTCAAAAACTCCCCAAACAAGAACGGGATAACCTCTAAAAACGAAAGAAAACACCAAAAAACATAGATCCACCCCAAAACCACCCTAAACCTACCTCATGTTCTCCAGAACCCACAATTTACCCTTTTCCGACATGGTGACCACGGAAAACACAACGAAACAAAACAGAGACCCCAAAACACGTCAAAAACACCCCAAAAAAGAACTGGATCAGAAGACAAAAACCCAAAAACGATGAATTTCCCCCCAAAACCACCCTAAACTCACCTGACCTTCTTCAAAACCCACAAGCCACTCCCATTTACCTTAACGACTAACGAGAACCAAACGAAAACTAACGGAGACCCCAAAACAAGTCAAACAAAAACCAAACAAGAACGGGATAACCCCTAAAAGCGAAAGAAAACCCCAAAAAGCATAGATCAACACCAAAACCACCCTAAACCTACCTGATGTTCTCCAAAACCCACGATTTACACTTTTTCACCATGATGACCAACAAGAACCCAACAAAACCCAACGGAGATAACAAAACATGTCAAAAACACCCCAAAAAAGAACGGGACCACCCCAAAAACAGAAGAAAACCCTACAAAAACAGAAGAATTACCCCAACACCATAGATTCACGACCAAAACTCACCTGATGTTCTCCAAAACCCACAATTTACACTTTTTCACCATGATGACCAACGAGAACCCAACAAAACACAACGGAGACCCCAAAACACGTCAAAAACACCCCAAAAAAGAATAGGATCACCCCAAACACAGAAGAAAATCCTAATACCATGAATCCACCCCAAAAGTCCCCCTAAACCTACCTGAAGTTCTCCAAAACCCACAATTTACACTTTTCCACCATGATGACCACGGAAAACCCAACAAAACCCAACGGAGACCCCAAAACACGTCAAAAACACCCCAAACAAGAATGGGATCACCCCCAAAACTGGAAGAAAATTCCCAAAAAACACGGATCCAATCCCAAAACAACCCTAAACCTACCTGATGTTCTCCAAATCCCAAAGTCCACTCCCAACCACCATAAAACCCATTAGGAACTGAACAAAACGCAACGGAAACCACAAAACACCTCAAAAACACCCCCAAAGCGAACCGGATCAGAAGAAAATACATGATTTAACCCCCCAAAAAAACCTTAAACCTACCTGATGTTCTCCTAAATGTACAATCCACTCCCAACCACCATAAAACCCATTAGGAACTGAACAAAACGCAACGGAAACCCCAAAACACGTCAAAAACACCTCAAAAAAGAATTGGATCAGAAGAAAAAACACAAAAAACTATGAATTTCCACCCAAAACCACCCTAAACTCACCTAATCTTCTTCAAAACCCACTATCAATTCCCATTTAACTTAACGACCAACGAGAACCCAACAAAAACCAATGGAGATTCCCAAAAAAGTCAAAAACTCCCCAAACAAGAACGGGATAACCTCTAAAAACGAAAGAAAACACCAAAAAACATAGATCCACCCCAAAACCACCCTAAACCTACCTCATGTTCTCCAGAACCCACAATTTACCCTTTTCCGACATGGTGACCACGGAAAACACAACGAAACAAAACAGAGACCCCAAAACACGTCAAAAACACCCCAAAAAACTGGATCAGAAGACAAAAACCCAAAAACGATGAATTTCCCCCCAAAACCACCCTAAACTCACCTGACCTTCTTCAAAACCCACAAGCCACTCCCATTTACCTTAACGACTAACGAGAACCAAACGAAAACTAACGGAGACCCCAAAACAAGCCAAAAAAAAACAAAAACAAGAACAGGATAACCCCTAAAAGTGAAAGAAAACCCCAAAAAACATAGATAAACACCAAAACCACCCTAAACCTCCCTGATGTTCTCCAAAACCCACGATTTACACTTTTTCACCATGATGACCAACAAGAACCCAACAAAACCCAACGGAGATAACAAAACATGTCAAAAACACCCCAAAAAAGAACGGGACCACCCCAAAAACAGAAGAAAACCCTACAAAAACAGAAGAATTACCCCAACACCATAGATTCACGACCAAAAAAACTTAAACTCACCTGATGTTCTCCAAAACCCACAATTTACACTTTTTCACCATGATGACCAACAAGAACCCAACAAAACCCAACGGAGACCCCAAAACACGTCAAAAACACCCCAAAAAAGAACGAGATCACACCCAAAACTGGAAGAAAATCCAAATACCATGAATCCACCCCAAAAGTCCCCCTAAACCTACCTGAAGTTCTCCAAAACCCACAATTTACACTTTTCCACCATGATGACCACGGAAAACCCAACAAAACCCAACGGAGACCACAAAACATGTCAAAAACAACCCTAACTAAAACGGGATCATCCCCAAAACTGGGAGAAAATCACCCAAAACCATAGGTCCACCCCAAAACCACCCTAAACCTACCTGATGTTCTCCAGAACCCACAATTTACTTTTTTTCACAACAATGACCACAGAAAACCCAACGAAACCCATCGGAGACCCCAAAACACATCAGAAACACCCCAAAAAAGAACGGGGTCAGAAAAAAAACAACAAAAAAAACTATAAATTTCCCCCAAAATCCAGCCTAAACTCACCTGATCTTCTCCAAAACCCACAATCCACTCCCATTTACCTTAACGACCAACGAGAACCCAACAAAACCCAACGGAGACCCCAAAACACGTCAAAAACACCCCAAACAAGAATGGGATCACCCCCAAAACTGGAAGAAAATTCCCAAAAAACACGGATCCAATCCCAAAACAACCCTAAACCTACCTGATGTTCTCCAAATCCCAAAGTCCACTCCCAACCACCATAAAACCCATTAGGAACTGAACAAAACGCAACGGAAACCACAAAACACCTCAAAAACACCCCAAAAGCGAACCGGATCAGAAGAAAATACATGATTTAACCCCCCAAAAAAACCTTAAACCTACCTGATGTTCTCCTAAATGTACAATCCACTCCCAACCACCATAAAACCCATTAGGAACTGAACAAAACGCAACGGAAACCCCAAAACACGTCAAAAACACCTCAAAAAAGAATTGGATCAGAAGAAAAAACACAAAAAACTATGAATTTCCACCCAAAACCACCCTAAACTCACCTAATCTTCTTCAAAACCCACTATCAATTCCCATTTAACTTAACGACCAACGAGAACCCAACAAAAACCAATGGAGATTCCCAAAAAAGTCAAAAACTCCCCAAACAAGAACGGGATAACCTCTAAAAACGAAAGAAAACACCAAAAAACATAGATCCACCCCAAAACCACCCTAAACCTACCTCATGTTCTCCAGAACCCACAATTTACCCTTTTCCGACATGGTGACCACGGAAAACACAACGAAACAAAACAGAGACCCCAAAACACGTCAAAAACACCCCAAAAAAGAACTGGATCAGAAGACAAAAACCCAAAAACGATGAATTTCCCCCCAAAACCACCCTAAACTCACCTGACCTTCTTCAAAACCCACAAGCCACTCCCATTTACCTTAACGACTAACGAGAACCAAACGAAAACTAACGGAGACCCCAAAACAAGCCAAAAAAAAACAAAAACAAGAACAGGATAACCCCTAAAAGTGAAAGAAAACCCCAAAAAACATAGATAAACACCAAAACCACCCTAAACCTCCCTGATGTTCTCCAAAACCCACGATTTACACTTTTTCACCATGATGACCAACAAGAACCCAACAAAACCCAACGGAGATAACAAAACATGTCAAAAACACCCCAAAAAAGAACGGGACCACCCCAAAAACAGAAGAAAACCCTACAAAAACAGAAGAATTACCCCAACACCATAGATTCACGACCAAAAAAACTTAAACTCACCTGATGTTCTCCAAAACCCACAATTTACACTTTTTCACCATGATGACCAACAAGAACCCAACAAAACCCAACGGAGACCCCAAAACACGTCAAAAACACCCCAAAAAAGAACGAGATCACACCCAAAACTGGAAGAAAATCCAAATACCATGAATCCACCCCAAAAGTCCCCCTAAACCTACCTGATGTTCTCCAAAACCCACAATTTACACTTTTCCACCATGATGACCACGGAAAACCCAACAAAACCCAACGGAGACCACAAAACATGTCAAAAACAACCCTAACAAAAACGGGATCACCCCCAAAACTGGGAGAAAATCACCCAAAACCATAGGTCCACCCCAAAACCACCCTAAACCTACCTGATGTTCTCCAGAACCCACAATTTACTTTTTTTTCACAACAATGACCACAGAAAACCCAACGAAACCCATCGGAGACCCCAAAACACATCAGAAACACCCCAAAAAAGAACGGGGTCAGAAAAAAAACAACAAAAAAAACTATAAATTTCCCCCAAAATCCAGCCTAAACTCACCTGATCTTCTCCAAAACCCACAATCCACTCCCATTTACCTTAACGACCAACGAGAACCCAACAAAACCCAACGGAGACCCCAAAACACGTCAAAAACACCCCACACAAGAATGGGATCACCCCCAAAACTGGAAGAAAATTCCCAAAAAACACGGATCCAATCCCAAAACAACCCTAAACCTACCTGATGTTCTCCAAATCCCAAAGTCCACTCCCAACCACCATAAAACCCATTAGGAACTGAACAAAACGCAACGGAAACCACAAAACACCTCAAAAACACCCCCAAAGCGAACCGGATCAGAAGAAAATACATGATTTAACCCCCCAAAAAAACCTTAAACCTACCTGATGTTCTCCTAAATGTACAATCCACTCCCAACCACCATAAAACCCATTAGGAACTGAACAAAATGCAACGGAAACCCCAAAACACGTCAAAAACACCTCAAAAAAGAATTGGATCAGAAGAAAAAACACAAAAAACTATGAATTTCCACCCAAAACCACCCTAAACTCACCTAATCTTCTTCAAAACCCACTATCAATTCCCATTTAACTTAACGACCAACGAGAACCCAACAAAAACCAATGGAGATTCCCAAAAAAGTCAAAAACTCCCCAAACAAGAACGGGATAACCTCTAAAAACGAAAGAAAACACCAAAAAACATAGATCCACCCCAAAACCACCCTAAACCTACCTCATGTTCTCCAGAACCCACAATTTACCCTTTTCCGACATGGTGACCACGGAAAACACAACGAAACAAAACAGAGACCCCAAAACACGTCAAAAACACCCCAAAAAAGAACTGGATCAGAAGACAAAAACCCAAAAACGATGAATTTCCCCCCAAAACCACCCTAAACTCACCTGACCTTCTTCAAAACCCACAAGCCACTCCCATTTACCTTAACGACTAACGAGAACCAAACGAAAACTAACGGAGACCCCAAAACAAGTCAAACAAAAACCAAACAAGAACGGGATAACCCCTAAAAGCGAAAGAAAACCCCAAAAAGCATAGATCAACACCAAAACCACCCTAAACCTCCCTGATGTTCTCCAAAACCCACGATTTACACTTTTTCACCATGATGACCAACAAGAACCCAACAAAACCCAACGGAGATAACAAAACATGTCAAAAACACCCCAAAAAAGAACGGGACCACCCCAAAAACAGAAGAAAACCCTACAAAAACAGAAGAATTACCCCAACACCATAGATTCACGACCAAAAAAACTTAAACTCACCTGATGTTCTCCAAAACCCACAATTTACACTTTTTCACCATGATGACCAACAAGAACCCAACAAAACCCAACGGAGACCCCAAAACACGTCAAAAACACCCCAAAAAAGAACGAGATCACACCCAAAACTGGAAGAAAATCCAAATACCATGAATCCACCCCAAAAGTCCCCCTAAACCTACCTGATGTTCTCCAAAACCCACAATTTACACTTTTCCACCATGATGACCACGGAAAACCCAACAAAACCCAACGGAGACCACAAAACATGTCAAAAACAACCCTAACAAAAACGGGATCACCCCCAAAACTGGGAGAAAATCACCCAAAACCATAGGTCCACCCCAAAACCACCCTAAACCTACCTGATGTTCTCCAGAACCCACAATTTACTTTTTTTTCACAACAATGACCACAGAAAACCCAACGAAACCCATCGGAGACCCCAAAACACATCAGAAACACCCCAAAAAAGAACGGGGTCAGAAAAAAAACAACAAAAAAAACTATAAATTTCCCCCAAAATCCAGCCTAAACTCACCTGATCTTCTCCAAAACCCACAATCCACTCCCATTTACCTTAACGACCAACGAGAACCCAACAAAACCCAACGGAGACCCCAAAACACGTCAAAAACACCCCACACAAGAATGGGATCACCCCCAAAACTGGAAGAAAATTCCCAAAAAACACGGATCCAATCCCAAAACAACCCTAAACCTACCTGATGTTCTCCAAATCCCAAAGTCCACTCCCAACCACCATAAAACCCATTAGGAACTGAACAAAACGCAACGGAAACCACAAAACACCTCAAAAACACCCCCAAAGCGAACCGGATCAGAAGAAAATACATGATTTAACCCCCCAAAAAAACCTTAAACCTACCTGATGTTCTCCTAAATGTACAATCCACTCCCAACCACCATAAAACCCATTAGGAACTGAACAAAATGCAACGGAAACCCCAAAACACGTCAAAAACACCTCAAAAAAGAATTGGATCAGAAGAAAAAACACAAAAAACTATGAATTTCCACCCAAAACCACCCTAAACTCACCTAATCTTCTTCAAAACCCACTATCAATTCCCATTTAACTTAACGACCAACGAGAACCCAACAAAAACCAATGGAGATTCCCAAAAAAGTCAAAAACTCCCCAAACAAGAACGGGATAACCTCTAAAAACGAAAGAAAACACCAAAAAACATAGATCCACCCCAAAACCACCCTAAACCTACCTCATGTTCTCCAGAACCCACAATTTACCCTTTTCCGACATGGTGACCACGGAAAACACAACGAAACAAAACAGAGACCCCAAAACACGTCAAAAACACCCCAAAAAAGAACTGGATCAGAAGACAAAAACCCAAAAACGATGAATTTCCCCCCAAAACCACCCTAAACTCACCTGACCTTCTTCAAAACCCACAAGCCACTCCCATTTACCTTAACGACTAACGAGAACCAAACGAAAACTAACGGAGACCCCAAAACAAGTCAAACAAAAACCAAACAAGAACGGGATAACCCCTAAAAGCGAAAGAAAACCCCAAAAAGCATAGATCAACACCAAAACCACCCTAAACCTACCTGATGTTCTCCAAAACCCACGATTTACACTTTTTCACCATGATGACCAACAAGAACCCAACAAAACCCAACGGAGATAACAAAACATGTCAAAAACACCCCAAAAAAGAACGGGACCACCCCAAAAACAGAAGAAAACCCTACAAAAACAGAAGAATTACCCCAACACCATAGATTCACGACCAAAACTCACCTGATGTTCTCCAAAACCCACAATTTACACTTTTTCACCATGATGACCAACGAGAACCCAACAAAACACAACGGAGACCCCAAAACACGTCAAAAACACCCCAAAAAAGAATAGGATCACCCCAAACACAGAAGAAAATCCTAATACCATGAATCCACCCCAAAAGTCCCCCTAAACCTACCTGAAGTTCTCCAAAACCCACAATTTACACTTTTCCACCATGATGACCACGGAAAACCCAACAAAACCCAACGGAGACCCCAAAACACGTCAAAAACACCCCAAACAAGAATGGGATCACCCCCAAAACTGGAAGAAAATTCCCAAAAAACACGGATCCAATCCCAAAACAACCCTAAACCTACCTGATGTTCTCCAAATCCCAAAGTCCACTCCCAACCACCATAAAACCCATTAGGAACTGAACAAAACGCAACGGAAACCACAAAACACCTCAAAAACACCCCAAAAGCGAACCGGATCAGAAGAAAATACATGATTTAACCCCCCAAAAAAACCTTAAACCTACCTGATGTTCTCCTAAATGTACAATCCACTCCCAACCACCATAAAACCCATTAGGAACTGAACAAAATGCAACGGAAACCCCAAAACACGTCAAAAACACCTCAAAAAAGAATTGGATCAGAAGAAAAAACACAAAAAACTATGAATTTCCACCCAAAACCACCCTAAACTCACCTAATCTTCTTCAAAACCCACTATCAATTCCCATTTAACTTAACGACCAACGAGAACCCAACAAAAACCAATGGAGATTCCCAAAAAAGTCAAAAACTCCCCAAACAAGAACGGGATAACCTCTAAAAACGAAAGAAAACACCAAAAAACATAGATCCACCCCAAAACCACCCTAAACCTACCTCATGTTCTCCAGAACCCACAATTTACCCTTTTCCGACATGGTGACCACGGAAAACACAACGAAACAAAACAGAGACCCCAAAACACGTCAAAAACACCCCAAAAAAGAACTGGATCAGAAGACAAAAACCCAAAAACGATGAATTTCCCCCCAAAACCACCCTAAACTCACCTGACCTTCTTCAAAACCCACAAGCCACTCCCATTTACCTTAACGACTAACGAGAACCAAACGAAAACTAACGGAGACCCCAAAACAAGCCAAAAAAAAACAAAAACAAGAACAGGAAAACCCCTAAAAGTGAAAGAAAACCCCAAAAAACATAGATAAACACCAAAACCACCCTAAACCTCCCTGATGTTCTCCAAAACCCACGATTTACACTTTTTCACCATGATGACCAACAAGAACCCAACAAAACCCAACGGAGATAACAAAACATGTCAAAAACACCCCAAAAAAGAACGGGACCACCCCAAAAACAGAAGAAAACCCTACAAAAACAGAAGAATTACCCCAACACCATAGATTCACGACCAAAAAAACTTAAAGTCACCTGATGTTCTCCAAAACCCACAATTTACACTTTTTCACCATGATGACCAACAAGAACCCAACAAAACCCAACGGAGACCCCAAAACACGTCAAAAACACCCCAAAAAAGAACGAGATCACACCCAAAACTGGAAGAAAATCCAAATACCATGAATCCACCCCAAAAGTCCCCCTAAACCTACCTGATGTTCTCCAAAACCCACAATTTACACTTTTCCACCATGATGACCACGGAAAACCCAACAAAACCCAACGGAGACCACAAAACATGTCAAAAACAACCCTAACAAAAACGGGATCACCCCCAAAACTGGGAGAAAATCACCCAAAACCATAGGTCCACCCCAAAACCACCCTAAACCTACCTGATGTTCTCCAGAACCCACAATTTACTTTTTTTCACAACAATGACCACAGAAAACCCAACGAAACCCATCGGAGACCCCAAAACACATCAGAAACACCCCAAAAAAGAACGGGGTCAGAAAAAAAACAACAAAAAAAACTATAAATTTCCCCCAAAATCCAGCCTAAACTCACCTGATCTTCTCCAAAACCCACAATCCACTCCCATTTACCTTAACGACCAACGAGAACCCAACAAAACCCAACGGAGACCCCAAAACACGTCAAAAACACCCCAAACAAGAATGGGATCACCCCCAAAACTGGAAGAAAATTCCCAAAAAACACGGATCCAATCCCAAAACAACCCTAAACCTACCTGATGTTCTCCAAATCCCAAAGTCCACTCCCAACCACCATAAAACCCATTAGGAACTGAACAAAACGCAACGGAAACCACAAAACACCTCAAAAACACCCCAAAAGCGAACCGGATCAGAAGAAAATACATGATTTAACCCCCAAAAAAAACCTTAAACCTACCTGATGTTCTCCTAAATGTACAATCCACTCCCAACCACCATAAAACCCATTAGGAACTGAACAAAACGCAACGGAAACCCCAAAACACGTCAAAAACACCTCAAAAAAGAATTGGATCAGAAGAAAAAACACAAAAAACTATGAATTTCCACCCAAAACCACCCTAAACTCACCTAATCTTCTTCAAAACCCACTATCAATTCCCATTTAACTTAACGACCAACGAGAACCCAACAAAAACCAATGGAGATTCCCAAAAAAGTCAAAAACTCCCCAAACAAGAACGGGATAACCTCTAAAAACGAAAGAAAACACCAAAAAACATAGATCCACCCCAAAACCACCCTAAACCTACCTCATGTTCTCCAGAACCCACAATTTACCCTTTTCCGACATGGTGACCACGGAAAACACAACGAAACAAAACAGAGACCCCAAAACACGTCAAAAACACCCCAAAAAAGAACTGGATCAGAAGACAAAAACCCAAAAACGATGAATTTCCCCCCAAAACCACCCTAAACTCACCTGACCTTCTTCAAAACCCACAAGCCACTCCCATTTACCTTAACGACTAACGAGAACCAAACGAAAACTAACGGAGACCCCAAAACAAGCCAAAAAAAAACAAAAACAAGAACAGGAAAACCCCTAAAAGTGAAAGAAAACCCCAAAAAACATAGATAAACACCAAAACCACCCTAAACCTCCCTGATGTTCTCCAAAACCCACGATTTACACTTTTTCACCATGATGACCAACAAGAACCCAACAAAACCCAACGGAGATAACAAAACATGTCAAAAACACCCCAAAAAAGAACGGGACCACCCCAAAAACAGAAGAAAACCCTACAAAAACAGAAGAATTACCCCAACACCATAGATTCACGACCAAAAAAACTTAAACTCACCTGATGTTCTCCAAAACCCACAATTTACACTTTTTCACCATGATGACCAACAAGAACCCAACAAAACCCAACGGAGACCCCAAAACACGTCAAAAACACCCCAAAAAAGAACGAGATCACACCCAAAACTGGAAGAAAATCCAAATACCATGAATCCACCCCAAAAGTCCCCCTAAACCTACCTGATGTTCTCCAAAACCCACAATTTACACTTTTCCACCATGATGACCACGGAAAACCCAACAAAACCCAACGGAGACCACAAAACATGTCAAAAACAACCCTAACAAAAACGGGATCACCCCCAAAACTGGGAGAAAATCACCCAAAACCATAGGTCCACCCCAAAACCACCCTAAACCTACCTGATGTTCTCCAGAACCCACAATTTACTTTTTTTTCACAACAATGACCACAGAAAACCCAACGAAACCCATCGGAGACCCCAAAACACATCAGAAACACCCCAAAAAAGAACGGGGTCAGAAAAAAAACAACAAAAAAAACTATAAATTTCCCCCAAAATCCAGCCTAAACTCACCTGATCTTCTCCAAAACCCACAATCCACTCCCATTTACCTTAACGACCAACGAGAACCCAACAAAACCCAACGGAGACCCCAAAACACGTCAAAAACACCCCACACAAGAATGGGATCACCCCCAAAACTGGAAGAAAATTCCCAAAAAACACGGATCCAATCCCAAAACAACCCTAAACCTACCTGATGTTCTCCAAATCCCAAAGTCCACTCCCAACCACCATAAAACCCATTAGGAACTGAACAAAACGCAACGGAAACCACAAAACACCTCAAAAACACCCCCAAAGCGAACCGGATCAGAAGAAAATACATGATTTAACCCCCCAAAAAAACCTTAAACCTACCTGATGTTCTCCTAAATGTACAATCCACTCCCAACCACCATAAAACCCATTAGGAACTGAACAAAATGCAACGGAAACCCCAAAACACGTCAAAAACACCTCAAAAAAGAATTGGATCAGAAGAAAAAACACAAAAAACTATGAATTTCCACCCAAAACCACCCTAAACTCACCTAATCTTCTTCAAAACCCACTATCAATTCCCATTTAACTTAACGACCAACGAGAACCCAACAAAAACCAATGGAGATTCCCAAAAAAGTCAAAAACTCCCCAAACAAGAACGGGATAACCTCTAAAAACGAAAGAAAACACCAAAAAACATAGATCCACCCCAAAACCACCCTAAACCTACCTCATGTTCTCCAGAACCCACAATTTACCCTTTTCCGACATGGTGACCACGGAAAACACAACGAAACAAAACAGAGACCCCAAAACACGTCAAAAACACCCCAAAAAAGAACTGGATCAGAAGACAAAAACCCAAAAACGATGAATTTCCCCCCAAAACCACCCTAAACTCACCTGACCTTCTTCAAAACCCACAAGCCACTCCCATTTACCTTAACGACTAACGAGAACCAAACGAAAACTAACGGAGACCCCAAAACAAGTCAAACAAAAACCAAACAAGAACGGGATAACCCCTAAAAGCGAAAGAAAACCCCAAAAAGCATAGATCAACACCAAAACCACCCTAAACCTACCTGATGTTCTCCAAAACCCACGATTTACACTTTTTCACCATGATGACCAACAAGAACCCAACAAAACCCAACGGAGATAACAAAACATGTCAAAAACACCCCAAAAAAGAACGGGACCACCCCAAAAACAGAAGAAAACCCTACAAAAACAGAAGAATTACCCCAACACCATAGATTCACGACCAAAACTCACCTGATGTTCTCCAAAACCCACAATTTACACTTTTTCACCATGATGACCAACGAGAACCCAACAAAACACAACGGAGACCCCAAAACACGTCAAAAACACCCCAAAAAAGTATAGGATCACCCCAAACACAGAAGAAAATCCTAATACCATGAATCCACCCCAAAAGTCCCCCTAAACCTACCTGAAGTTCTCCAAAACCCACAATTTACACTTTTCCACCATGATGACCACGGAAAACCCAACAAAACCCAACGGAGACCCCAAAACACGTCAAAAACACCCCAAACAAGAATGGGATCACCCCCAAAACTGGAAGAAAATTCCCAAAAAACACGGATCCAATCCCAAAACAACCCTAAACCTACCTGATGTTCTCCAAATCCCAAAGTCCACTCCCAACCACCATAAAACCCATTAGGAACTGAACAAAACGCAACGGAAACCACAAAACACCTCAAAAACACCCCAAAAGCGAACCGGATCAGAAGAAAATACATGATTTAACCCCCAAAAAAAACCTTAAACCTACCTGATGTTCTCCTAAATGTACAATCCACTCCCAACCACCATAAAACCCATTAGGAACTGAACAAAATGCAACGGAAACCCCAAAACACGTCAAAAACACCTCAAAAAAGAATTGGATCAGAAGAAAAAACACAAAAAACTATGAATTTCCACCCAAAACCACCCTAAACTCACCTAATCTTCTTCAAAACCCACTATCAATTCCCATTTAACTTAACGACCAACGAGAACCCAACAAAAACCAATGGAGATTCCCAAAAAAGTCAAAAACTCCCCAAACAAGAACGGGATAACCTCTAAAAACGAAAGAAAACACCAAAAAACATAGATCCACCCCAAAACCACCCTAAACCTACCTCATGTTCTCCAGAACCCACAATTTACCCTTTTCCGACATGGTGACCACGGAAAACACAACGAAACAAAACAGAGACCCCAAAACACGTCAAAAACACCCCAAAAAAGAACTGGATCAGAAGACAAAAACCCAAAAACGATGAATTTCCCCCCAAAACCACCCTAAACTCACCTGACCTTCTTCAAAACCCACAAGCCACTCCCATTTACCTTAACGACTAACGAGAACCAAACGAAAACTAACGGAGACCCCAAAACAAGCCAAAAAAAAACAAAAACAAGAACAGGAAAACCCCTAAAAGTGAAAGAAAACCCCAAAAAACATAGATAAACACCAAAACCACCCTAAACCTCCCTGATGTTCTCCAAAACCCACGATTTACACTTTTTCACCATGATGACCAACAAGAACCCAACAAAACCCAACGGAGATAACAAAACATGTCAAAAACACCCCAAAAAAGAACGGGACCACCCCAAAAACAGAAGAAAACCCTACAAAAACAGAAGAATTACCCCAACACCATAGATTCACGACCAAAAAAACTTAAACTCACCTGATGTTCTCCAAAACCCACAATTTACACTTTTTCACCATGATGACCAACAAGAACCCAACAAAACCCAACGGAGACCCCAAAACACGTCAAAAACACCCCAAAAAAGAACGAGATCACACCCAAAACTGGAAGAAAATCCAAATACCATGAATCCACCCCAAAAGTCCCCCTAAACCTACCTGATGTTCTCCAAAACCCACAATTTACACTTTTCCACCATGATGACCACGGAAAACCCAACAAAACCCAACGGAGACCACAAAACATGTCAAAAACAACCCTAACAAAAACGGGATCACCCCCAAAACTGGGAGAAAATCACCCAAAACCATAGGTCCACCCCAAAACCACCCTAAACCTACCTGATGTTCTCCAGAACCCACAATTTACTTTTTTTCACAACAATGACCACAGAAAACCCAACGAAACCCATCGGAGACCCCAAAACACATCAGAAACACCCCAAAAAAGAACGGGGTCAGAAAAAAAACAACAAAAAAAACTATAAATTTCCCCCAAAATCCAGCCTAAACTCACCTGATCTTCTCCAAAACCCACAATCCACTCCCATTTACCTTAACGACCAACGAGAACCCAACAAAACCCAACGGAGACCCCAAAACACGTCAAAAACACCCCAAACAAGAATGGGATCACCCCCAAAACTGGAAGAAAATTCCCAAAAAAACACGGATCCAATCCCAAAACAACCCTAAACCTACCTGATGTTCTCCAAATCCCAAAGTCCACTCCCAACCACCATAAAACCCATTAGGAACTGAACAAAACGCAACGGAAACCACAAAACACCTCAAAAACACCCCAAAAGCGAACCGGATCAGAAGAAAATACATGATTTAACCCCCAAAAAAAACCTTAAACCTACCTGATGTTCTCCTAAATGTACAATCCACTCCCAACCACCATAAAACCCATTAGGAACTGAACAAAACGCAACGGAAACCCCAAAACACGTCAAAAACACCTCAAAAAAGAATTGGATCAGAAGAAAAAACACAAAAAACTATGAATTTCCACCCAAAACCACCCTAAACTCACCTAATCTTCTTCAAAACCCACTATCAATTCCCATTTAACTTAACGACCAACGAGAACCCAACAAAAACCAATGGAGATTCCCAAAAAAGTCAAAAACTCCCCAAACAAGAACGGGATAACCTCTAAAAACGAAAGAAAACACCAAAAAACATAGATCCACCCCAAAACCACCCTAAACCTACCTCATGTTCTCCAGAACCCACAATTTACCCTTTTCCGACATGGTGACCACGGAAAACACAACGAAACAAAACAGAGACCCCAAAACACGTCAAAAACACCCCAAAAAAGAACTGGATCAGAAGACAAAAACCCAAAAACGATGAATTTCCCCCCAAAACCACCCTAAACTCACCTGACCTTCTTCAAAACCCACAAGCCACTCCCATTTACCTTAACGACTAACGAGAACCAAACGAAAACTAACGGAGACCCCAAAACAAGCCAAAAAAAAACAAAAACAAGAACAGGAAAACCCCTAAAAGTGAAAGAAAACCCCAAAAAACATAGATAAACACCAAAACCACCCTAAACCTCCCTGATGTTCTCCAAAACCCACGATTTACACTTTTTCACCATGATGACCAACAAGAACCCAACAAAACCCAACGGAGATAACAAAACATGTCAAAAACACCCCAAAAAAGAACGGGACCACCCCAAAAACAGAAGAAAACCCTACAAAAACAGAAGAATTACCCCAACACCATAGATTCACGACCAAAAAAACTTAAACTCACCTGATGTTCTCCAAAACCCACAATTTACACTTTTTCACCATGATGACCAACAAGAACCCAACAAAACCCAACGGAGACCCCAAAACACGTCAAAAACACCCCAAAAAAGAACGAGATCACACCCAAAACTGGAAGAAAATCCAAATACCATGAATCCACCCCAAAAGTCCCCCTAAACCTACCTGATGTTCTCCAAAACCCACAATTTACACTTTTCCACCATGATGACCACGGAAAACCCAACAAAACCCAACGGAGACCACAAAACATGTCAAAAACAACCCTAACAAAAACGGGATCACCCCCAAAACTGGGAGAAAATCACCCAAAACCATAGGTCCACCCCAAAACCACCCTAAACCTACCTGATGTTCTCCAGAACCCACAATTTACTTTTTTTCACAACAATGACCACAGAAAACCCAAGGAAACCCATCGGAGACCCCAAAACACATCAGAAACACCCCAAAAAAGAACGGGGTCAGAAAAAAAACAACAAAAAAAACTATAAATTTCCCCCAAAATCCAGCCTAAACTCACCTGATCTTCTCCAAAACCCACAATCCACTCCCATTTACCTTAACGACCAACGAGAACCCAACAAAACCCAACGGAGACCCCAAAACACGTCAAAAACACCCCACACAAGAATGGGATCACCCCCAAAACTGGAAGAAAATTCCCAAAAAACACGGATCCAATCCCAAAACAACCCTAAACCTACCTGATGTTCTCCAAATCCCAAAGTCCACTCCCAACCACCATAAAACCCATTAGGAACTGAACAAAACGCAACGGAAACCACAAAACACCTCAAAAACACCCCAAAAGCGAACCGGATCAGAAGAAAATACATGATTTAACCCCCCAAAAAAACCTTAAACCTACCTGATGTTCTCCTAAATGTACAATCCACTCCCAACCACCATAAAACCCATTAGGAACTGAACAAAACGCAACGGAAACCCCAAAACACGTCAAAAACACCTCAAAAAAGAATTGGATCAGAAGAAAAAACACAAAAAACTATGAATTTCCACCCAAAACCACCCTAAACTCACCTAATCTTCTTCAAAACCCACTATCAATTCCCATTTAACTTAACGACCAACGAGAACCCAACAAAAACCAATGGAGATTCCCAAAAAAGTCAAAAACTCCCCAAACAAGAACGGGATAACCTCTAAAAACGAAAGAAAACACCAAAAAACATAGATCCACCCCAAAACCACCCTAAACCTACCTCATGTTCTCCAGAACCCACAATTTACCCTTTTCCGACATGGTGACCACGGAAAACACAACGAAACAAAACAGAGACCCCAAAACACGTCAAAAACACCCCAAAAAAGAACTGGATCAGAAGACAAAAACCCAAAAACGATGAATTTCCCCCCAAAACCACCCTAAACTCACCTGACCTTCTTCAAAACCCACAAGCCACTCCCATTTACCTTAACGACTAACGAGAACCAAACGAAAACTAACGGAGACCCCAAAACAAGCCAAAAAAAAACAAAAACAAGAACAGGAAAACCCCTAAAAGTGAAAGAAAACCCCAAAAAACATAGATAAACACCAAAACCACCCTAAACCTCCCTGATGTTCTCCAAAACCCACGATTTACACTTTTTCACCATGATGACCAACAAGAACCCAACAAAACCCAACGGAGATAACAAAACATGTCAAAAACACCCCAAAAAAGAACGGGACCACCCCAAAAACAGAAGAAAACCCTACAAAAACAGAAGAATTACCCCAACACCATAGATTCACGACCAAAAAAACTTAAACTCACCTGATGTTCTCCAAAACCCACAATTTACACTTTTTCACCATGATGACCAACAAGAACCCAACAAAACCCAACGGAGACCCCAAAACACGTCAAAAACACCCCAAAAAAGAACGAGATCACACCCAAAACTGGAAGAAAATCCAAATACCATGAATCCACCCCAAAAGTCCCCCTAAACCTACCTGATGTTCTCCAAAACCCACAATTTACACTTTTCCACCATGATGACCACGGAAAACCCAACAAAACCCAACGGAGACCACAAAACATGTCAAAAACAACCCTAACAAAAACGGGATCACCCCCAAAACTGGGAGAAAATCACCCAAAACCATAGGTCCACCCCAAAACCACCCTAAACCTACCTGATGTTCTCCAGAACCCACAATTTACTTTTTTTCACAACAATGACCACAGAAAACCCAACGAAACCCATCGGAGACCCCAAAACACATCAGAAACACCCCAAAAAAGAACGGGGTCAGAAAAAAAAAACAACAAAAAAAACTATAAATTTCCCCCAAAATCCAGCCTAAACTCACCTGATCTTCTCCAAAACCCACAATCCACTCCCATTTACCTTAACGACCAACGAGAACCCAACAAAACCCAACGGAGACCCCAAAACACGTCAAAAACACCCCACACAAGAATGGGATCACCCCCAAAACTGGAAGAAAATTCCCAAAAAACACGGATCCAATCCCAAAACAACCCTAAACCTACCTGATGTTCTCCAAATCCCAAAGTCCACTCCCAACCACCATAAAACCCATTAGGAACTGAACAAAACGCAACGGAAACCACAAAACACCTCAAAAACACCCCAAAAGCGAACCGGATCAGAAGAAAATACATGATTTAACCCCCAAAAAAAACCTTAAACCTACCTGATGTTCTCCTAAATGTACAATCCACTCCCAACCACCATAAAACCCATTAGGAACTGAACAAAACGCAACGGAAACCCCAAAACACGTCAAAAACACCTCAAAAAAGAATTGGATCAGAAGAAAAAACACAAAAAACTATGAATTTCCACCCAAAACCACCCTAAACTCACCTAATCTTCTTCAAAACCCACTATCAATTCCCATTTAACTTAACGACCAACGAGAACCCAACAAAAACCAATGGAGATTCCCAAAAAAGTCAAAAACTCCCCAAACAAGAACGGGATAACCTCTAAAAACGAAAGAAAACACCAAAAAACATAGATCCACCCCAAAACCACCCTAAACCTACCTCATGTTCTCCAGAACCCACAATTTACCCTTTTCCGACATGGTGACCACGGAAAACACAACGAAACAAAACAGAGACCCCAAAACACGTCAAAAACACCCCAAAAAAGAACTGGATCAGAAGACAAAAACCCAAAAACGATGAATTTCCCCCCAAAACCACCCTAAACTCACCTGACCTTCTTCAAAACCCACAAGCCACTCCCATTTACCTTAACGACTAACGAGAACCAAACGAAAACTAACGGAGACCCCAAAACAAGCCAAAAAAAAACAAAAACAAGAACAGGAAAACCCCTAAAAGTGAAAGAAAACCCCAAAAAACATAGATAAACACCAAAACCACCCTAAACCTCCCTGATGTTCTCCAAAACCCACGATTTACACTTTTTCACCATGATGACCAACAAGAACCCAACAAAACCCAACGGAGATAACAAAACATGTCAAAAACACCCCAAAAAAGAACGGGACCACCCCAAAAACAGAAGAAAACCCTACAAAAACAGAAGAATTACCCCAACACCATAGATTCACGACCAAAAAAACTTAAACTCACCTGATGTTCTCCAAAACCCACAATTTACACTTTTTCACCATGATGACCAACAAGAACCCAACAAAACCCAACGGAGACCCCAAAACACGTCAAAAACACCCCAAAAAAGAACGAGATCACACCCAAAACTGGAAGAAAATCCAAATACCATGAATCCACCCCAAAAGTCCCCCTAAACCTACCTGATGTTCTCCAAAACCCACAATTTACACTTTTCCACCATGATGACCACGGAAAACCCAACAAAACCCAACGGAGACCACAAAACATGTCAAAAACAACCCTAACAAAAACGGGATCACCCCCAAAACTGGGAGAAAATCACCCAAAACCATAGGTCCACCCCAAAACCACCCTAAACCTACCTGATGTTCTCCAGAACCCACAATTTACTTTTTTTCACAACAATGACCACAGAAAACCCAACGAAACCCATCGGAGACCCCAAAACACATCAGAAACACCCCAAAAAAGAACGGGGTCAGAAAAAAAAACAACAAAAAAAACTATAAATTTCCCCCAAAATCCAGCCTAAACTCACCTGATCTTCTCCAAAACCCACAATCCACTCCCATTTACCTTAACGACCAACGAGAACCCAACAAAACCCAACGGAGACCCCAAAACACGTCAAAAACACCCCACACAAGAATGGGATCACCCCCAAAACTGGAAGAAAATTCCCAAAAAACACGGATCCAATCCCAAAACAACCCTAAACCTACCTGATGTTCTCCAAATCCCAAAGTCCACTCCCAACCACCATAAAACCCATTAGGAACTGAACAAAACGCAACGGAAACCACAAAACACCTCAAAAACACCCCAAAAGCGAACCGGATCAGAAGAAAATACATGATTTAACCCCCAAAAAAAACCTTAAACCTACCTGATGTTCTCCTAAATGTACAATCCACTCCCAACCACCATAAAACCCATTAGGAACTGAACAAAATGCAACGGAAACCCCAAAACACGTCAAAAACACCTCAAAAAAGAATTGGATCAGAAGAAAAAACACAAAAAACTATGAATTTCCACCCAAAACCACCCTAAACTCACCTAATCTTCTTCAAAACCCACTATCAATTCCCATTTAACTTAACGACCAACGAGAACCCAACAAAAACCAATGGAGATTCCCAAAAAAGTCAAAAACTCCCCAAACAAGAACGGGATAACCTCTAAAAACGAAAGAAAACACCAAAAAACATAGATCCACCCCAAAACCACCCTAAACCTACCTCATGTTCTCCAGAACCCACAATTTACCCTTTTCCGACATGGTGACCACGGAAAACACAACGAAACAAAACAGAGACCCCAAAACACGTCAAAAACACCCCAAAAAAGAACTGGATCAGAAGACAAAAACCCAAAAACGATGAATTTCCCCCCAAAACCACCCTAAACTCACCTGACCTTCTTCAAAACCCACAAGCCACTCCCATTTACCTTAACGACTAACGAGAACCAAACGAAAACTAACGGAGACCCCAAAACAAGCCAAAAAAAAACAAAAACAAGAACAGGAAAACCCCTAAAAGTGAAAGAAAACCCCAAAAAACATAGATAAACACCAAAACCACCCTAAACCTCCCTGATGTTCTCCAAAACCCACGATTTACACTTTTTCACCATGATGACCAACAAGAACCCAACAAAACCCAACGGAGATAACAAAACATGTCAAAAACACCCCAAAAAAGAACGGGACCACCCCAAAAACAGAAGAAAACCCTACAAAAACAGAAGAATTACCCCAACACCATAGATTCACGACCAAAAAAACTTAAACTCACCTGATGTTCTCCAAAACCCACAATTTACACTTTTTCACCATGATGACCAACAAGAACCCAACAAAACCCAACGGAGACCCCAAAACACGTCAAAAACACCCCAAAAAAGAACGAGATCACACCCAAAACTGGAAGAAAATCCAAATACCATGAATCCACCCCAAAAGTCCCCCTAAACCTACCTGATGTTCTCCAAAACCCACAATTTACACTTTTCCACCATGATGACCACGGAAAACCCAACAAAACCCAACGGAGACCACAAAACATGTCAAAAACAACCCTAACAAAAACGGGATCACCCCCAAAACTGGGAGAAAATCACCCAAAACCATAGGTCCACCCCAAAACCACCCTAAACCTACCTGATGTTCTCCAGAACCCACAATTTACTTTTTTTTCACAACAATGACCACAGAAAACCCAACGAAACCCATCGGAGACCCCAAAACACATCAGAAACACCCCAAAAAAGAACGGGGTCAGAAAAAAAACAACAAAAAAAACTATAAATTTCCCCCAAAATCCAGCCTAAACTCACCTGATCTTCTCCAAAACCCACAATCCACTCCCATTTACCTTAACGACCAACGAGAACCCAACAAAACCCAACGGAGACCCCAAAACACGTCAAAAACACCCCACACAAGAATGGGATCACCCCCA
Source organism: Aythya ferina (assembly GCF_964211825.1). Classification (NCBI taxonomy): domain Eukaryota; kingdom Metazoa; phylum Chordata; class Aves; order Anseriformes; family Anatidae; genus Aythya; species Aythya ferina. The sequence goes on from NW_028181426.1 coordinate 311,728, forward strand.
AAACTGGAAGAAAATTCCCAAAAAACACGGATCCAATCCCAAAACAACCCTAAACCTACCTGATGTTCTCCAAATCCCAAAGTCCACTCCCAACCACCATAAAACCCATTAGGAACTGAACAAAACGCAACGGAAACCACAAAACACCTCAAAAACACCCCAAAAGCGAACCGGATCAGAAGAAAATACATGATTTAACCCCCCAAAAAAACCTTAAACCTACCTGATGTTCTCCTAAATGTACAATCCACTCCCAACCACCATAAAACCCATTAGGAACTGAACAAAATGCAACGGAAACCCCAAAACACGTCAAAAACACCTCAAAAAAGAATTGGATCAGAAGAAAAAACACAAAAAACTATGAATTTCCACCCAAAACCACCCTAAACTCACCTAATCTTCTTCAAAACCCACTATCAATTCCCATTTAACTTAACGACCAACGAGAACCCAACAAAAACCAATGGAGATTCCCAAAAAAGTCAAAAACTCCCCAAACAAGAACGGGATAACCTCTAAAAACGAAAGAAAACACCAAAAAACATAGATCCACCCCAAAACCACCCTAAACCTACCTCATGTTCTCCAGAACCCACAATTTACCCTTTTCCGACATGGTGACCACGGAAAACACAACGAAACAAAACAGAGACCCCAAAACACGTCAAAAACACCCCAAAAAAGAACTGGATCAGAAGACAAAAACCCAAAAACGATGAATTTCCCCCCAAAACCACCCTAAACTCACCTGACCTTCTTCAAAACCCACAAGCCACTCCCATTTACCTTAACGACTAACGAGAACCAAACGAAAACTAACGGAGACCCCAAAACAAGCCAAAAAAAAACAAAAACAAGAACAGGATAACCCCTAAAAGTGAAAGAAAACCCCAAAAAACATAGATAAACACCAAAACCACCCTAAACCTCCCTGATGTTCTCCAAAACCCAAGATTTACACTTTTTCACCATGATGACCAACAAGAACCCAACAAAACCCAACGGAGATAACAAAACATGTCAAAAACACCCCAAAAAAGAACGGGACCACCCCAAAAACAGAAGAAAACCCTACAAAAACAGAAGAATTACCCCAACACCATAGATTCACGACCAAAAAAACTTAAACTCACCTGATGTTCTCCAAAACCCACAATTTACACTTTTTCACCATGATGACCAACAAGAACCCAACAAAACCCAACGGAGACCCCAAAACACGTCAAAAACACCCCAAAAAAGAACGAGATCACACCCAAAATTGGAAGAAAATCCAAATACCATGAATCCACCCCAAAAGTCCCCCTAAACCTACCTGATGTTCTCCAAAACCCACAATTTACACTTTTCCACCATGATGACCACGGAAAACCCAACAAAACCCAACGGAGACCACAAAACATGTCAAAAACAACCCTAACAAAAACGGGATCACCCCCAAAACTGGGAGAAAATCACCCAAAACCATAGGTCCACCCCAAAACCACCCTAAACCTACCTGATGTTCTCCAGAACCCACAATTTACTTTTTTTCACAACAATGACCACAGAAAACCCAACGAAACCCATCGGAGACCCCAAAACACATCAGAAACACCCCAAAAAAGAACGGGGTCAGAAAAAAAAAAAAAACAAAAAAAAAAACACTATAAATTTCCCCCAAAATCCAGCCTAAACTCACCTGATCTTCTCCAAAACCCACAATCCACTCCCATTTACCTTAACGACCAACGAGAACCCAACAAAATCCAACGGAGATCCCAAAACACGTCAAAAACACCCCAAACAAGAACGGGACCTCCCCCAAAACTGGAAGAAAATCCCCAAAAACCATAGATCCACCCCAAAACCATCCTAAACCTACCTGCTGTTCTCCAAGTCCCAAAGTCCACTCCCAACCACCATAAAACCGATTAGGAACTCAACGAAACACAATGGAAACCCCAAAACACCTCAAAAACACACCAAAAGCGAACAGGATCAAAAGAAAAAACATGATATAACCCCCCAAAAAACCCTTAAACCTACCTGATGTTCTCCTAAATGTACAATCCACTCCCAACCATTAGGAAACCCAATGGAAACCCAACAAAACCCAACGGAAACCCCAAAACACGTCAAAAACACCCCAAAAAAAGAACAGAATCAACCCCAAAAACAAAAGAAAACACCAAAAACCATAGATCCACCCCAAAAACACCCTACACCTACCTGATGTTCTCCAAAACCCACAATTTACCATTTTCCACCATGATGACAACGGAAAACCCAACGAAATCCAACGGAGACCCCCAAACACTTCAAAAATACCCCAAAAAAGAACTGGATCAGAAGGAAAAAAAAAAAACAAAAACAAAAACAAAAACAAACAAACAAAAAAAAAAACATGAATTTCCCCACAAAACCACCCTAAACTCACCTGATCGTCTCCAAATCCCACATTTCACTCCCATTCACGATGATGACCAACAAGATCCCAACAAAACCCAACGGAGACCACAAAACACGTCAAAACCACCACAAAGAAGAACAGGATCACCCCAGAAAACACAAGAAAACCCCAAAAGCCATAGATCGACCCCAAAAGTCCCCCTTAACCTACCTGATGTTCTCTAAAACCCACAATTTACCCTTTTCCACCATGACAACCAATAAGAGTCCAACCAAAACCCAACAGAGACCCCAAAACACGTCATAAACACACCAAACAAGAACAGGATCACCCCCAAAAAAACAGAAGAAAAACCCAAATATCATGAATCCACCCGAAAAGTCTTGCTAAACCTACCTGAAGTTCTCCAAACCCCGCAATTTACCCTTTTCCACCATGACGACCACGGAAAACCCGACGAAACCCAACGGAGACCCCAAAACAAGTCAAAAAGACCCCAAACAAGAACAGGATCTCCCCAAAAAAACAGAAGAAAACCCCAAAAACCATAGATCCACCCCAAAACCACCCTAAACCTACCTGATGTTCTCCAAAACCCACAATTTTTCATTTTCCAACATGATGACCACGGAAAACCCAACGAAACCCAACGGAGACCCCCAAAAAAGTCAAAAACACCCCAAAAAAGAACAGGATCACCCCAAAAAGCAGAAGAAAACCCCAAATACCATGAATCCACACCAAAAGTCCCCCTAAACCTACCTGATGTTCTCCAAATCCCACAATTTAAAACTTTCCACCACGATGACAACGGAAAACCCAACAAAACCCATCGGAGACCCCAAAACATGTCAAAAACACCCCAAAAAAGAACAAGATCACCCCAAAAAACAGAAGAAAAAACCAAATACGTTGAAGCCACCCCAAAACCACCCTAAACCGACCTGATGTTCTCCAAAACCCGCAGTTTACTCTTTTCCACCACGATGACAACTGAAAACCCAACAAAACACTTCAAAAAAGAACGAAACCACCCCTAAAACAGAAGAAAACAATAAAAAAAAAAAAGAAGAAATCCCCCAAAACCAAAGATTCACCCCCCAAAAGTCGTTAAACTCACCTGATGTTCTCCAAAACCCACAATTTACCCTTTTCCACCATGATGACTGAGAACCCAACAAAACCAAATGGACACCCCAAAACACCTCAAAAACTTCCCAGAAAAGAACGGGACCACCCCAACAAAGAGAAGAAAATACCAAAAACGATGAATCTGCCCCCAAACTCCCACTAAACCTACCGGATGTTCTCCAAATCCCAAAGTCCACTCCCAAACACCATAAAACCCATTAGGAACCCAACAAAACCCAACGGAGACCCCAAAACACCTCAAAAACACCCCAGAAAAAAACTGGATCAAAAGAAAACAAAACAAACAAACAAAAAAAACTATGAATTTTCCCCCCAAACCACCCTAAACTCACCTGATCTTCTCCAAAACCCACAATCCACTCCCATTTACCTTAACGACCAACGAGAACCCAGCGAAACCCAACGGAGACCCCAAAACACGTCAAAAACACCCCAAAAAAGAACACGATCACCCCCAAAACTGGAACAAAACCCCAAAATCCATAGATCCACCACAAAAGTCCCCCTAAACCTACCTGAGTTTGCCATGGCACCCCATGTCTGCCATGGCAAGAGAAACTTTGGTTACCATGGCAACAAAATGTGATGGTTGCCATGGCAACTCAACCCCATGGTTACCATGGCAACACAACCCCATGGTTGCCATGGCAACAGAACCCCATGGTTTCCATGGCAACCCAACCCCATGGTTACCATGGCAACACAACCCCATGGTTGCCATGGCAACTCGAACCCGTAGTTACCATGGGAACAAAACGCCATGTTTGCCATGGCAACACAACCCCATGGTTGCCATGGAAACACAACCCCATGGTTACCATGGCAACACAACCCCATGGTTACCATGGCAGCAGAAAACCATGGTTGCCACGGCAACACAAGTCCACGTTGTTTTAGGGACCATTACAGTGTTGCCGTGGCAACCATAGCATTGTGCTGCCATGGTAACCATCGGGTTGTGTTGCCCACCATCCCAGAGACTTCTTCCATATTTGGCGAATCCTGGTGGCTTCCCACTACCAAGCTGATACAAATCCTCATGGATAAGGTGGTTGTGCTTTTGCAGCTAGGTTTTTTTGAAAACAACCTAGAGCATATTACTGAGCCACCGGATGGGTCTCTGAAGGGCCAGGATGGAAATAACTAAACTAAGGCAGGATTTGGGAAGGCATAAAGACCCGTGACATTTCTCAACCAACCTTTGATCCCCTTTTATATCTGTGTTCTGCTGCAGAGCCAGTACTGGTTGATGCTGGAGTGTCGAATCCTTCTAGTTTGATTTTTCAAAATTCAGGAGCCCCGCAATTGTTTTTAATGATGCTCTGTGGCATACACCTTTACACGAAGGGAAAGTGCCATAGGCAGCATCACACAACCTGGGTTGTCTAGTACCTGTACAGTGCTTTGTACATAAACAGAAGAGTTGGCAGGGATTTTTGTATCATTCTTTTCTATTTCTTTTCTACAGTTTTTCAAAGACTGTATGCAAACTGTGTTTACAAACTGATTTTGCTGTCAGTATTGCAGATTATCGCATGCCCATTTTGCTGTTTTCTATCGTCTTGTGAGTCCTTGTGTGTTACGTGTTGTCCTTCCTTCTTAAAAAGAATTCATACTCTTCCATCCAACATATCCTGTGGCCTTCTTAAATATATCCCATTTCCCATGGTCCAGTGTGAGCTGTAGCTTGTAGAATGCATGAGAAAACACCGCACATATATTAATATAAATATGATATGCTCAATACTGATGTAGTTATTAATATAGGTTTTAGGGGGTTGCACTTGTTCTCTGGAAACTACAGTTTAGACTGAACTAAATTGCCTAGTATCTGTAATTTACAGACACTCATATTTTCATATAATATTTTCTATATGACCATATAAGATAGGGGCATAGGCCTTTAAAGGTGATCTGTACCTTAGAACAAAACCAGTTTTCTCATAGCATTTAGGATCAATGAAATGTTTCTGTGTTACGTTTAGTGATGAATTATAAACAAAGCACAAAATGCAAGAAGCAAATAGGAATTTCAAGATGTCCTTAAATGCCGCAGTTCATTATAGAACAATGTTATAATAACCTGAACAATCTTCTAGATTGACTGTCTTGGGCAATTGCCCCTCATTTTTGTCATTTTTCCTGGTATTCCCTTTGCCAAATCTTGCAGTTCTTTCTATCAACCTGATCATGTGTAATTGACTCACTCAGACTTCTGATGAAAGAAAATTGGAGGTCTGGGTAGGCAAAAGATAGGTTGTCAGTTACCTAGTCCATCTTGCTATAATGTAATGTAGCCTGCAGAAAGACTTCACTACCCACTGCAATTGGGTAGCATCTGTACAAATACCTCCTGCATTCTTATGTATTTTAAAGAGATCAAACACTATTTTTTTGACCAGGACAAGTAAAGGTTGCTTCTCTTTTATGGTCGACTCTTCCCATTAGACAAATACCTGTTGGCATTAAGGCCTTGGCTACAATAATTTTATTTCGTGAACAAAGTACTGTTTGGAGAGGAATAAACATGATTTAATATAAATATTAATAACACTTACATCACAGAAGGTTTCCCTTATGGTCAACAAGTTCCCTGATCGTGATTAAAAACGAAGAAAATATTGAACAGCAAATATTGCTATCCCAGTGTGACTGATGACTGGGCATCTCTTCATCTAGTCAGAAACCTGTGGGGTGTGTTATTGTGCTGAGGTTTTGGAGACAGTAGGATGCTCAAAACCCTAACTCTAAACATTAGGATGCTCAAAACACAAACCAAAACCCTAAACTTTAGGACGCTCTAAACACAAACTGAAAACATTAAGACACACAAAACTCTGACCCAAAAATTAAGATGCTTAAAACCCAAAGCCCTAACCCAAAACATTAGGACGCTCAACACCATAACCCAAAACCTAAGATGCTTAAAACCCAAAGCCAACCCAAAGCAGTAGGATGTGCAAAGCCCTAATCCAAAACAGTAGGACGCTCAAAACCCAAACCCTGGAGAATCTCACCTAACCTGAAAAAAAAAAAAAAAAAAAAAAAAAAGGATCTTAAAACACTAACCCTAAGTAACTGACCAAAAATAAAACCCTAGGACCCTAACACTAAAAAACCTATCAACACTACAACCCAAAAAATTCTAAAACCCTAACACAATAACCATGAAACCCAGTTATACACCAGTTACCTCCCTTAAGGGATATAGAGAACCTCTCTCAGATATGGCAGTCCTACTTCTCCTGCATGCAGCCGGAGGTCGGTCTCATTCTGGTGCTGATGGTGGTGGAAGCAGGGGCAACGGTGGTACTGCTAGAGATACCACAGCCACCGGAGGTGGATTGGTAGGATATGGAGATGGTAGGTTATGCAACAGCTCCCGTTTATTTTCTTTTTCTTTTTCCTGTTCTTCTTCAAATTTCTTATCTGCTTTTAGTGTAAATATTGAGGCTGGAAAAGGACATGAAGTCCTCCTGATCCACAATCCTGCATAATCACTTTCTTCCCAGCAAAAAGGTTCTTTCGAATTAACATGTGTATTTTACTCGATTGGATGTAAAAAAATAACTGCAGTGACAACCGCACCCCAAAAATAACAGCTACCTCTGCTCATCACACACCACTCACTCCAGAGGCACCTCGGGTCATGATGTCATGGACTACACACTGCCTTTCAGCCTGAACAAAGGAAAACACAGTCACAAGATAATCATTCAGCTGCCAGCATTAGCACCCATCCCTCAACAACACAAAGGAACCCCATTTACAATATTATCATTTCAAAACAGCAGCCCCATTGCCTCAGCACCTGGAAAGGGGATCAGGCCAGTCACCGAGTTGCCTACCGAGTGCTGGACAGTTCCAGAAGGAGCTCTTCCCTGTGACAGGTTCCTCCAAAGCTGTACACTCTACTGGGGACAGGAAAGAAATAAAAATAAGAATTTCAAAACCCCATATCTGTAAGCTTTCAAGATTCAAAAGACCTCCTCAAGCACACCGTTCAAGCGCTATGTGAGCAGCTGCTCGCAACAAGATATAGTCTCCCACCTCCACATTTGCCAAACACCACAGAGATGACTGTGCCAGCTGCCCTTCAGTACGTGCCCAGAGGCAGACCGGATGTCTTTGCCAAAACAGTCCGGACAATGTATTAGTATACCCATGGACATTAGCTACCATCACTAACTGCCAGGCAGGACAGTTCTAGACCAAACACATACACACAGGCACACCACAAACACTACAAACAAAACACACAACACAAGGCACAAGAAAAAGCGACCCCCAGAGGGAAGCCCTGTGGCAACAGCAAGTCAGAACAGGTGCTCTGCAGCAGACCCAAGGAGAGACTCAAATGTCACGACATGTGACTGGAAGCAACTGCCAGAACTGGGAAGATGGGTGCATAAGAAACCTGCCTTCAAGACAAGAGACCAGAAGGATGGGGAGTAAAAACTCCATAGGAAGATGCTTAGGAAATCAATTCCCAAGCAAGAGCTCCTGATGCAGCCCAGTTGACTTCTTCAAGAGTGAGGATGGAAACAGATGTGATCTCAAACTGAACACGATGCACAAGACCTGAAACAGATCTGTACTTCAAGCAGTGACTGCAAGACAAGAAGTGCTCGGATCAGAGTCATGATGACAAAACAAGCATTGAGGCCCTTCAGCACCGCTATCAAGTCGCATGTCTAGTCAGTCCAGTGTAAAAAGCTAGGAGGAT